>NW_022196896.1:33077717-33094932 GCF_008632895.1 Mastomys coucha
TTCTCTCTCTCTCTCTCTCTCTCACACACACACACACATACACACACACACACACACACACACACACATACACACATCAATTTCAAAAACTCTATGGAAAGCAGCATAAAGACTTGGGATACATAAAGTATATTTCTTGTTATTGTATTTTTCTATAATGATTTATCTTTTGAGTATTAAGTAATATCTGTCCTTTTGGATTTTCTGAATGGATTATGCATAATATGGTTACATGAGCATGGCTAGGCACTTTCTAAGTAGTCAGACTCTATACACAGGCCATTTTTGTTATTGTTGTTATCTTTTAACAAATATGCCAAATGTTCACATCACAGGTAGAATGAGTTTTCAGAACAGTTTGAAACTATGAATAGTGCCAGGCTAACCTGCCCTGGCTTTGTGTAGCTACACAGACATTATTGGTAAGCTCACTAAGTGATGGAATAGTTATTTACAGTCTGATAAGATATAGTAGGATATCCTAAGATGTCATCAAACTATAAGAGTGAACAATTTAGCACTTGTGAATTATTTACTTCTGGTACATTCCATTTAATACTTTTGAACCATGACTGACTACAGGCAACAAACTCCAGGAAGAAAAAACAACATAGGTAAGAGAGTTGCTGCATAGCCAAAGTCCCTTCTAAAAAATTCAAAGCTTACACATCATATCATATAGCAAATACCTGAGGCTTTGGCAGTTATTAACAATATTTTTATATTATGTAAAGTGGCATATGGCATCAAATAACTTTCATATCTAGGATTCAATTTTGTAATGTCTCAGTGGCTGGGATTTTTCTTGTCCTTTTCCTAATGTCATATTTAAGATCCCATGGAGTCTGCCTCTGTGGTGGTCCTACTTGGCTGTGCATATCTGTTAAGTACTAGCTAGTAGCTCACTTGCCTTTGACAATATGGCCTAGGAGGGGCAGGGCATGACCATCTTTTTTGGATGCTCTGTGAGTGCCCTTCTTCTATTCTAATTTGCTGATCCACTTCCACTCTTGATGTTTTGTGAGTCACCACCTTACTTGCTCATTCCCAAGATTGCCATTGTTTTTGACAAGACTCTTGGGTTTAGCACCTGTACTTTCTCTGTTCTGAATAAACTTAGATCACTTGAGGGCAGAAACACTGCATTCTCCTTACCAATCTTCCTTCTTCCTTGGCAGAGCCTCTATGCCATTGCCTGGCAGGTAGGGGAACAACATGCTTTTTCTGGAATGAACTCCTGTTCTATCGTTGAGGTCCTGAGATGACAGATGACCCCAATGTGCCTCAGTGTGCATTAAATTCTTGCCTTTGGGTAAGCTGGGACAAGGGAGACCAGGGCATGATTTTCTCAACTGGCTGAGAGCTTCAAGGCTTGAAGGAGGAGATGGGCCAGCTCATCTCCCAGCATTGTATTATAGAAGTTCTTCTCCATAAGTGTAGCCATGAAGCCCTGATCTGCTTCCCAAATGGGTCCCCTACTTCCATGGTAACAGTAGCTGTAGTGTGAGAAGAGGAAAACTATAAATACCCACCCAGAATGGAGCTTCAGCAAGCTACTGTGTGGATTCACCCATACCCAGTGAAATACCCAATGTCTCCAAAAATGCTTACTCATTTTATAAAACTAAGGAGCTGCATTTGGAAGAAGAGTTCTTCTTGAATGATTTTATCTAATCCTGATCAACTCTTAAACACACCATCTTCAGATACTATAGTATATAGTATTTGTGCCTTCCTAGCCTTCACAATGTGGATACAGGTCTGTGCTTTGAACAAAAATTTTGTGATATTTGCCAGTTGGGTATATTTGCTAATAAACCAGATTTATTCAACTTTACCACACTGTGTATGGGCTATCACTTTTAGAGGAACCAGTCATTCTGTCCCTGGCTTTTCATGGTTTCTGGACAAAATGGATGTACTGTCATCATGCCCATATTCCTCATTGCCAATTTGTAAATGTCTCCTAGATGTTTTCCTATCTCTCTGTTTTCAGAAGCATATCTGTTTCAGTCAGGATAAACTTTCCATGAGTCCTTCTTCTTCAGTGGCTCAGTGAAAAAATAAGCAAACAAAAAAGCACAGAGCCCTCACTTAGAATTGACATCTCTTGTTTCAATTTCCAACTTTTAGCTGTTCTTTGCCCCTTTGAGTATATAAATACATGTACCAGGGCTGAATGTGTAGCTTAGCTAATGGAGGGCTTATGTTACATCCACATAAAACCCTCAGGCTCAGGATGCTGAGGCAGTAGGGCCAGGGGAGGTCAAGATCATCCTTGGCTATATATGGAGTTTTGTGCAATCTGCCTCTAAAAGCAAAAGAAAGAGTAAGACACACACACACACACACATACACACACACACACACACACACCAGAAGTTCAAATTTAAGTTACAAACACAATGCTTTTAGAACACCTGTCCACCCCACTTCAGTACTATAGCCAGGATCTGACAAGTTCAATATATCAAATGAAGGAATACAAAATATAAACAATACACATGATGCTGCCTTATACATTTATCCTAGCATGCATTGACCTTTCTTCCAGAAAGTGATAAATAGTTTTCCTTGCATGGTTTTCTCAAGTGGATTCAGCCTAGTGCTTGTTCTCTAGAGTCTATGCATCAGCTCTGGAAGCATGGTCACAATCTGTCTCTAATCCTTGCTTGGAAGGATGAATGATGCCCTTCCCATTTTATATCTCTGTATCCAAAATCAATGCTATAACATCAAAGACTTGTGGGTTTGAGCTGCAAATTCTCAATTGATGTGTCCCTCACTAGTTACCTATTATAGCACAAGCAGGAATGTAAGACTAATTAGTAAGTGTTGTCTCTGGGGTCACATTTCCTGAATATAAACCCTGGTTCTGCTTCATTTCTTCCTGTAACTTTAGACAAGTTGCTTTATATAAATGAAATTAGGATCCCAAAATACCTTCAAAATTTTCTCATCCAATTCAAATTTACACAATGGGGATAATAATGAAACTTGGTGAGTATTGGAATAACTAAATCAGTGTATTAATTATATCATAATAGGAACAATGTCTAAAATTTTCACTTTAGTTAACATAATCTTAGTAAATTCCAAATTATACTTCTAAGTTTTCTATAATAAAAAAAATCAGTTAAAGCAAAGAATTAAAAATCCACATCAAAATTTCTTGTTCATTCAAACATGAAGAAGACATACACAAAATCCCTCCATATCCTGTTCTATTGAAGTGGTTTAGCCTCATTGTTCCTCTCCTAGACATGTCCCATGCCTATACAATCTTCTGTGTGAGCCAATAATCTAAACCTATTCTAGAGGCTTATGATTCATAAAAAGCTTCTTCAGGCCACAATTACTACTGGGAAGATCAAAAGCTGGATGAACACACTTGTTTGTTCCACCTGTTTTAGCTGAACATTTGCTCATCTATTCATTTACTTGGTCAGTATTTGTTCTAGTCTGGGGTTTATATTTCTACACATTTTCTATCCTCCTGTGATTGAGCCAAATTATGCTCATTTGCTAATAAACAACTTTATATACCTAAAATCCCAGTGGCAAAGAAAAGAGACTATTTATAAAAAGAATGAAAATTCTATCATTGTTGGAAACACATGGATCTGGAAGACATTATCTCACATGAAATCAGCTAGACAGAGAAAGAGGTTATTCTTACTCCTGTGGAAGTTTTAAAAGTTGATTTCAAAAGAAATAGCAGAATAATCTTTACTAGATTTTAAGACAAGAGACTGGAGAGGTTAGAGAATAGATCTTAACTGTCAATACCCAGTTAAAAGGAGTAATAAGGTCTAATGTACAGCACACCGGGTGACTATTTCACAATAACATATATGTATTATAAGGAACAAGAAGTGTTCACAATTTCCAAACATATAGATGTTATACATTTTTGTATTTTTATCAATTTAATTTTGAGAATTTCATACATTAGTGCTGTATAATATAAAATAATTTTATATTATTTCACTACCCTGTTAATTTCACATTCTGGGTACCCATCACTGCCTCCCAAACTCTTAATCTTATAAAAGCCAAAAGATCAGGATGTCTGCTATTAGACATTATCCTACATACAAGACAAAAAAGGAGTACTCATGGCATCTCAACAGTGCAGCCCCCTAAAGAAACCAGGACAGTGGCAATATCAGGTGACATGCCAGTGTAGATGGGAGAAATCTAAGGACTCATCTGGAAATGAAGCACTATAGGCAACTGATGGCTGCTGGGAAGGGAAGTTTATTCTTCTCTAGGAAAAAGTCTCCTGATAGGTTACTCTATCCTCTGTGGTGAGTCTTAAACACATGTACACAGGAACTCCCTCAACTGACAGGATGGACTTACAAATGTGTAGATTTATGGGATGCTAACCATGCTGATTTGATCATTCCACACTGTATATCACACTGTAGCTCATAAGTGCACAAAACTCTTATACTTGCATTTAAAATGTTAAGAAAGAAAGCATTAAGAAGTGGGATGTTTGCCTAAGACATAAGCTGGTAAAACTTGCTATTAGCTGGTTATCCAAACGACTCATTGGAACACAGCAATTTTGCACAAACCAATTACCCACCCTTTGGATGCTTCATGGACGGAATCAATACCTAATTGAAGATTTCTAGAACTGAAGTTCTGTCTTCCATCTGCCCTCTTTTTCTCTTCCCTTTTAATGAAGCCACTGCAGTGACCCTGGTGACATTAAGAATCATCTGACTACCTTCATTGCTATACTGTCCAGAACAAACTGCCTCAGACACATCAGCCAAAGTATGTTCACCCTCCAGTAACTCAGTGTCATCTTTATTCTGTTTCCAGAAACCTACCAGCTTGCATTTTATTCTTTGGAATATATTCGTAACTGCTTTAAAAAAAAAGTGGTTATCTGAAAATAAATGCTACCACTTATGTAATGGTGTCATGTTCAAAGTGATCTTGTTCCAGGTCAGTGACTTCCTCCACTGGAAGGAGGAATTTCATTAAAGACCTCATTGGAATTCCATTAAAGACACACCATAGCTTGAGTTCTCCTAAAATATCAAACGTCAGCATTAGCCAAATAAAATGACCTCCCTGGAGGTCTAGGATGAAGCAAGTTGACAAATGCATCTCCAGTAATGTCAGGAAGAATTGCAGAATAGTTCTTTACTAGCAGTATTCAGAATTTGCAAACTATTTACATTTTTGAGGTACTTCACCATGGGAATAACACTTACCAGGAAGATGAAGCAAGTGTCTACTTCTGACTCTGGTTTGAACTGTCCCCTTGTTCTGGTCTCTAATCCTCTGAGTCTCAGCTTTTGTTTGGGAAAGGTGGATAAGAATCTACATTACCCATGTGCTAGGATGAAGGCTGTATGAAATGAATACAGAGCTTCAAAGAAATGATTCAATAGAAATGTTCTTTGTTGGGCCTCCACTTAGCTCAGCATTTTATTAAGCATTCACAAAATAAACCATAGTTAAAAATGAAGATACTCTCTTATTGATACCAAATTATTTTCCTTTGCCTTGGCAACAAAACATATAAGATTTCTAAGTTGAGAGAGCCACAAAGAAAGATAAATTGCAATCAATAATAAGATGGGAAAATGTAAGAGCTAAGATCTGAAATACAGAGAGTAATTTTAACTTTTCATTTACTCACAGAGCCATCTTTTCAGCCCTACAGTTAATTTTTCTTAGGTAGATATAGGATTGCTTTAAAGTTGAATATTGTTAATACTAAATTCACCAAAAATGGAGATGAACAGAACATTAGTAATATGCTTGTGGCTTGAAGTAAATAACATTTTATTTACTTCGAAGTGTAGGCTTAGAGATGGCCTAATTTGACTGTTTTATCAAATGTATATATTTACTTGAGCGTCTACTTTGTGAATCGATAGTAGGCTCAGTGGTGGCACTAACAAAGGTAGACTTTGAGGCCAACAGCAGTGAGGAGGTAGAGAACTGGATTTTCCTTTTGGTGATATAGTTTAATTTCTCTGTTTATATGAGCTTAAATCTTGCATAGTGTCTCACAGTGAATCACTTAGTAGTTCTGTAAAAACAGTAAAAATAATAGATGAATAAAATAAAATAAAGCAAGAATTCAAATATCCTCCATGCTTATGTTATCTTATAGGTTTGTGCAAAGAGATATCATAGAACCCACGATGAAGGGATTTCATGAAGGGATTTTTTTCTTTCAATATTTAGAATAAATATATATTTTCTTTATGATTTTGATTTTGATTATTATAAGGCTAGTTTGTACTATCTGTATGGTACTACCAATATTTTGCTAATTTCTGTTATTATTACTTTAAGGCCCCACTCAAGGGAGTGAACATCATTTGCAGCTAGAGTTTTGATGACATCAGGCCTTTGACTCTGTTTTCCAAGATGGATTTAGTGCCAAGCATCCTGCCCTTTCATTTAAAAGTGTACCAGACTTGATTGTCCCACAGGGATGCTTGGGCATATTCTGAGAGAAAGGATGTTGCCAGAGTCCCTCGTTTAGGCTCTCATCAAAGCATATAGAGCATTAAAGCAAGGGCAGAGTTCTTACACATACAGACATTTCCCCATTAAGCTGTTACTTGAACAGCAAAAGGATACCTGGATAATGTCATCTGAGTCAGATTAGGTTTGGGGTTAGTGCCTTAAGGTACTTGGCCTGGTAATGAGTGACCTTAGTGCCCATAGTACTTGAGGAAGTTGTGGATATTGGGAGCACTGGAGAGGATGAGAAAATTGCCCCACTTTTCAATTTGATGCTCAGTTTTAGGTCTCTTTCAGTAGAGAGATGGAGAAAAAGATGGAGAGGAACAGGGACAGGGATGGGGACAGGGAGAGGGACAGGGACAGGGATGGGGACAGGGAGAGGGACAGGGATAGGGATGGGGACAGGGAGAGGGACAGGGATAGGGATGGGGACAGGGAGAGGGGCATTCTGTCTTGCAATGAAGGAAGCAGGCAGCAGGAAGAGGCGGCAGGGCACACTACTCTTGGGAAGAGGCTAAAAAGCTGGCAGGGGCAAAGAAAGTGCAGCCTAATTCTGGGTTCTTCCTCTGGTCTGAGAGACTAAGTAAGGACCACAAGAACACAAGTCTCATCTCCAGAAGAGGCTATATGAGGATTGACCAAGTGAATGTTGAAAGACTGTGTTTCTGGACTTTAAGTGGTTGAGGAAATAATAGCAAGAATTTGCAACCTGGTTGCACGAGTTAAAAATCATCTGTATAGCAAAGGAAACACAGAGGTAGAGTACAGAATGGGCGAATATGTTCTGATGCCAGTATATCTGATATCTAGAATACATAAAGAACTTCTAAAAATCAACAGTTAACTCATCCAACAAATGGGCAAAAGTGGGATTTAAAAGGACAATTCTCAAAGGAAGAATCACCAATTTTCAATAATAATATAGGAGAAATGTAGAACATCTTTAGTAATCAGGGACATGTAGATCAAAATTACACTGAGATCTTGTCTCACTACAGTCAGAATGTGAACCATGGAGAAAATAAGCAACCAAGTGCTGATGACTGTGAGGATAGCTTGCACACTATTGGTGCAAATGTTCCTCAGTGAAGCTACAATGCTTCCCTGGGGTGCATTGTGAGAGTCATTCTTAGCACCCCGCTAAGAATGAAATTATGTCACTGGTAGGAAAATGAAAGGAAATAGTGAACAGCACATAAAGTGAAATAAGTCACACTCAGAAACATAACTACATCATGTTTTTTTTTCATATTCAGTATTTAGAATTTAAAATACTTGAAAGCAGAAGAGACAATGAGAAGGACACCAAGCTGGGTAGTGGGTGGAGAAGGCAGGAGAGGGTATTAGGGAGTGAATGAAATAGAAGTTCTCATGTATGTGTATAGTGAACCTCATTACCTTGAACAATGAGAAAATGCTAAAAGAACAGAAACAGTAAACAAAGATGAGGACATGTATGAATCCATGGTAGAAACTAAGAAGGAATGTTTCTGTGAAGCATTTCCAAGTGGCTTGATGATGAACCTGTCATACAACTGTAATTAATTCTTTCTTTGGTAATAGGGGTGAGGGTTAAAGATGCAAAACCTGACTTTATCCAAGGCACATTTGAAGAGCATGAAGCAAGATGCCTCGTGAATACATTACACTGCCTGCTTACACTCAGAGGAGGTGAAAAGTCCATCAACAAAGAGAGGAAACGTTGGTCACAGACATTCCCTCTGACTCTGTGGCTGTAAGCCCTCTTGATGACTTTATATTATCACCCTTTTGAAGGAATCTCTGCTTGTCTGCTCATCAAACAGTAAGGGTATCTCTGACAGATTTATCTGGAACATGAGGCTAAATCACAGTGCTGGTTGATCTGGGCTGACTAATTAGATGATAACTGTCAGGGGTTCTGGTTTTTCTGGTTTTGCATGCTTACGAGACCACTTGTCCAATACAATTAGCTCAGCATTGTTGTATTTGATGTGACATGTCTAAATAGCTGGGAGTTTTTAAGCCATGGGGTGATTGGAGACTTGAGCAGTAGTATGTCTTTCTTTCACAGGTGCAAAAACAGGCATTGTCCCCAGTTAGTGATGCTCACTCTGTGGCTTCGTCCTGCTGAGACTTGGACTCATTGCCTGGAGTCTATTTATTGCCATATTCTACTTCCCCTCTTTCTCTTTGTAAGTCAGTTTTTTTTTATTGCAATGAGTAGAAATAAGGTCTACATGGAACTCTAAAAAAAATAAAATAAAATGAAACACAATGCCCTTCAACTTAAAGAATTGAGCATTACTAATATCTGTGAGGCCTTCCTTTCTGTGTCTCAGCCCCAGGGGCAGGTCTACTTTCCTGAATTTCATATTAATCATTCCCTTGTTTTGTCTACAGCAAGCCACTTCTCTTGATTTTCAATATTTCTTTTATTGTGAGAGCCAAATGCACAGATGTTCCCTGAAGCACAATGGATATTTTATAGCTCTAATATAAGATAAGAATTCTCAAGTCATAAAAACAGCCAATTAGGCTTTCAGATCAATCTTCCACTTGATCTGCACATTTTACCCACCAAGCGTCTCCAGCTCTGAGATGATGCCATAGATCTTGACCATTAATGCTTGCTTTCTGGCTTATCCACATAGCTTGATAATGTAAATTTGTAAAAATAATGAACTCCTCCAGGAAATTATTTTTCCCCCTCTTCATTTATTGCATTATTTTGTATCCCACATTTTAACATACTGTTGTTTCAAATCCAGAGCACACTAACAACAAAAATCCTTTGCAAGCATTAACACTGCTCAGAGGGACAAACAAAAACACTTGTACACCAGCACTGTCGGTTTTAATTTCTATTCCCCAGTGAAGACAAAATTCTGATTGGTACCATGGCAACATGTTGCCTCAAGCCCTGACTAGGTATTACTCCATGCAATCTTGCTCACAAATTCTCTTTGTAAGTGTTAAGAGAGGTGTGATCTGCTCCTGGAACTCACTAAATTAAAAAAGGCTGCAGAAAAATTTAATTAGCATTTGCAGAAGTGCAGTTCTGGGCTTGAGAATATCAGATTACTGCTTATCTTGCCCCGCTGCAACCCCCCTCACTTTGCTTCAATATCTCTTCCAAGACACCTGCCCTGTAACATACACCTTGCTATCCCATCATTCCACAAAGGAAACTATCCCATCCTCCACACAGAGTGGTGGAGGAGAGCCGAAGTTCCCAACAAGGTCTTTTGACTCTGAACTTGCTCTCCATGAAAAGATGAGGAGGGAGCATGGATTTATGTCTTTCATTCTCCAGGGTACAGTGACAGTGGGAATCAAGTGCCATTATCTTCCTATGTTACAAATATTGTGCTTTCTCTTTTATGCTACAGAATTAGTAGTGTATACCTGGAATTCCAGGTACATATGAGCTTCTGAGCAGGGGATGGGGTGAGGAAGTGGAATGAAAATACTCACTTTCCAGGATTGACTCTTTGCATTCAGGCTGTGTATTCACCGAATATGTCTAACACAATGAAGCCATGTTTCAACCATCTCAGAACTATATAAATGATATTAACGTGCACAATAAATATACCAACTAGGCAGTGAGGAGTTAGTTTCCATGTCTAATGTAGTAGAGGCGATATGTTAAGCTTTTAAACTTTTAGGAAAAAAGGTACAACTTTTCTGTTCTAATAAATGTATATTCTTTCAAAAAGTATTAAGGCTAAACAATTTCATGCTAAAAATATAAGTCAGCACACAAGTGGCATTTTCCTGGACATTTTTGAAGTTTTCAAACCCTGTGGGATAATTTGTGTTAAAAAGTCAAGAACACAACAAAATACAGTGGTTGGCTCTAAGGGCATGGGTGACCTAAAGCCAGACAGAAAGCTCTGAGGAAGGCCAGTTAATATTTATCTCAATTAATCAAAAGGAATTCAAATTTGTCTACATGCATTTAATAGAGAACTAAAATGTCAATTAAGAAATGTGTTTCTTAATGAGTTTAGAAACACACCAAGGGCTCTTTTCTTCTCCATTTGATGCTAGAAAGAAGGGAAAATGACCCAGGTGAAATGAACCCCTTCCAGACATCCACATGTTTAGATTCTTTTGTAGCCATCCTAGGACAGTGTTACTTTTTCTCCATTATAAATGGTGCAGAGTTTTGGAGGTCAGTCCCAATGGGCTCCACATCAACAAAACACTCCTGTACCCTAAGACTCAGATAACATTTCCAAAGAAGAAGCCAAAAAGCTCTAAGAGTTAGCAGCAGAAGAAGTTGGCTGTGAGATTATGTCTCCTAGTAACATTAGAAGCTACACTCATAAAGTCTGACTAATCTGACTTCCCAAATATTAGCTGAACAAGGACACCAATAGATGTACCAAAAATGGAAAGGGAAAAGCCCATGAGGTCTCAACCCTACACAAAGAACTGAGTAAAGCCAGAAGCAGGAGAGTTGGTATTCCACAGAGAGGGGCACATCAAATTGTTGTTCAGTGTCAAATGGTCAGCCCTGAAAACATATAGAAGAAACATTTTACAGATTGAGGAAGTTATACTTAGGAATATGCATGTATATATGTATATGCACACAATAATAATTAATGAAAATGGGGTCATGTATTTAAAGGAGAACAAGGATGAGGTATACAGAAGGGTCTGGAGGGTGAAACGGGATAGAATAAATATTGTGGTCACATTATAACCTCAAATATACTTATAAAATGTTGGAAAATAAATAATATAAAATTTCTATTTTTAATAAATTTCTATATTTAATAAATTTCTTAATTATTACACGTGCACAGGTCAACAGGAATGAGTTCATCCATATTTTTTATATAACCATCACCACCACCTACCTCTAGATTCTTCATTCTGCAAAACTGAGATCACTCCTGAGCAGTTCACCCTACTCCACCTTGACAGGCTGGGGCAACCACTGTCTTCTTCCTACTTGAAGAATTTCCCTCCTCTAAGTAATTTAGTGAATGGAATAAATGAAAGCAATGACTACATAGTCATTGCTTGCTGCAATTGGCTTGTCCACTTAGCATGCAAGGCTGTGTGTGTATGGGTTTTCATCCCTTTGGCGCTACTGAGGCTTGAATCCATGGCCTCCTGCATGATAAGCTGGATATCTACCTCTGAGCCATACCTATGACCCTTTTTGTTGAATGTGTATTATATTTCATTGTGTGGATTCGATAAACCGTGCTTATTTATCATCTACCAGTGGATGCTTGGGTTGCCATAAGTGTTAACTAGTGCAAATAATCCCTACGAAAATGTCTATGCAGATGTCTTTTCCCGACCTCATTTTTAAGTTTTTGAACAAAGGCCTAGAGACAGCATTGTGACACAATATAGATTTCTCTGGTGGGTGCATCATTTTATAATCCTATCAACTCTCTGTCAGTGCTTCAACTCTTTAACAAGCTCCCAAGCAACTGTTTTTGTGTAGGACACTCTGTTTTTGTTGGTGTCCATGCTAACATTGCAGGTGAAAAGTATGCCCCATTGTGGCTTTTATTGCCTTTCTCTGATGGCTGGTATTGTTGAAAATTTTTCATGAGCTTACTGGCCATTTTTATACTTCTATACAGAAATACCTCTTCAAGGCTTCTGTTCAGTTTTGAATTATAATGTGATTTTTTTTCAGTTTTTGGTTTTTTTCAGTTATTTTTTTTTCAGTTATTGTTGTTGAAACATTGAAGGCTTCCTTCTCTGACTCCCTTCCTATGTTTGGAATTTATGGTATTTATATTACTTATTTCTTTCAAAAATATAACACTGCTGTTTAGATAATTCAATTTTCCTGTCAAAGAAACAAGACTATTCATGGTTAATACAAGCAGGCTATGAGGTGACTGAACAGATGAGAACTGACTGACCTACAATGTGTTTCTCCATATGGAGGTCCTGTCCCACCCTGCAGGATACAGCAAACTCCTCCTTACCCAAGCCCCAAATCTCACTTCCAACCCATAGCATTGGAGTTATTTAAGTACTGACCTTCAAGAAAATCACTCTTGGTGTTTGATTTGAACACTGTAATTTTCCCTTTGGATGTACATTTTTTCTTCCTATGAATTTGCTAGTTCCCAATTCTCTTCTGTGGAAGATAACGGCAAAGGAATCTTTCTGGTTAACCTCTTTAATCTTACGACAGGGGCTCTTGCACTGATTTGTATGTTTCTGTCCACTGCTAGGCTACAAACCCTTTAAGCATGTTTAGCCATCTTCACTTTCTAACATGTAGCTCAGATATGTACACATGCTCAGTAAATGTTTTCAAAGAAAATGAACATAATAATTAATGAATATTTCTTTCAGCCCTAGTTAAAACACAACAGTTTATCTCTGTAAGGTATGTTGCTGGACCCATGAAACAGAATTGTTCACAGGATGCTTGAGCTTCCACAGGACCAGAATCAATGCTTCCTGCCTCCCATGTGAGAAGCACTGGGTCTGGGTAAGGGTACAAAGCTCCCGGGACCCTGATTTCTCATCCGGTATTCCTCTAAGCATTTTTTTTTGTTTGAATTACTTCACTTTTTCTATGGGCCCAGTATTCCCACTTGACTGGCAATCTCCAGCCTTGAGTGGTTTCAAATACACATCTTCTATATTCACAAAACATTACAGTGTGAAATATATGTCAAATGATTTTTGTAAAAGTTTCACTTTCGCTTTTCTAAATTTATTTTTAAGTCTTTGAAATAGTGTTTTGTATTTATGTATTCAGCTATTTATTCCAAAGCTTTATGCTAAAATTGCTTTCTACTTACATTTAGGAAATATGGTCTAGTTGGTTTAAACTTGAGTTTTTAAATCCAAGGTTTTAATAACAACAACAATAAATCTGGAAATTCCAGCCTTGGCTGAAAGCTTGAGCTATGGTTTAAATCTGGAATTTCCCCAAAGGCCTATGTTTTTGATGCTTGGTTCTCAGCTTGGTGCTAATGGGAGCTGGTCAAACTTTTGATTGCTGGTGCCTCATGGAAGGTCACTGTGCATGTGTCCTTGAAGGAATCAATGTTCTTTTCTGTTTAATTTCCTGTCACTGTGTGCTGAACTAGAGACCTCTACCTTGGTGTTCTGCTGTCTTGTCACGAGTTCAAACCATTGAAGCCAAATGGCCAGGGCTTCAATCTTTAGTAGCATAGGTCAAAACAAATCATTGTTCTTAAATGAATCCCAGTTATTTCTTTATCATGAAGGAAGCTGCCCAGCACATCTCTAGGATAGAAATGCAGCTGTTCCCATACTGCCTTGGGTACTGCAAGCCTTATAAAATTCTCCCAGTGTTTGAGCTGATAATATTATGGATGCTTGAGAGCTTTTGGAATTTTCGAGTTTCCCCAGTCTTTTCCTACAGCTGAGCTGTAAGCTGTGGAAACTGAGAATTATAATGGAAATGCTGACAAAGCCTTAGTCAGGCAGCACCCAGCAGGCCTGTCCCTCCGCAATCAGAGGCTCATTGTGAACTTTGAAGAGTGAGTCTCCGCGAGATTTTATACTAGCAAATGTTCCACATACTGATGGAATGAGTTGCTCTCTCTCTCTTTCTCTCTCTCTCCTTCCCTCTCTCTCCCTCTCTGACTCTCTTTCTGCTCTCACAAAGTTTTATGTGCAAGAAGTTTTCTTCTTAAAAAGATCTCTTTTATGTAAGTCATAGGAAATTATCTATCATGAGTGATATGCTTTATCTCTGCTGAGTCATCAGAAAATTAGCTTGCAAGTACAAAAAATGCAGTCTAACCTCAAACTATTGAATAAATGAAACATATTTTTATATAGGGGGTTACATTTTTTGGTGTAGCAACCAGGATTTTATGTGAGTTACCCTCACTCACCCACCCAATCATAGTTAGGTCAAGAAATTATGAACATATGACTGCCTGAAGTTTCATTAAAAAAACCAAACAACCCTCCCCCCAAAAAAAACCTACTTGAACAGATAATATAGCAAAACATTTTTGAATTTCTAATTAGGTTGATTTCACCTGCCTTTCTTTTTGTCCTCACCCAGCAAACATTTGATTGCTATTTACAATGGTTATTTTCAGCATTTAGAGGTGGTTGGTATAGCACATGGGTATTCACTCAAAATAAACAACAAACATCGGCTCGAAGTTTGAGATGGTTAGAGGTGAAGTAAATGGAAAATAAAAGTGGGATTCTGATTCCTTGAAAGCACCAAGTGCTAAAACACTATTTCAATTTCCTTTACCAAAGAAGTCAGCCCTGGTTTTGTACATTGCTGATGGCACATGGCCTTTAGTTGTCTCCTCTTTGTCCCAACAAAGTTGAAACAACAGACTGGTCACTTCTTCCAGGACCCTTCTCTACCACAACAACACACGCACTTGGCCAAGTTGTGCACCACAGCTCTGTCTAGCACCCTGCACCTGGACACAAGTATTTGCTCACGTATTAGAAGCAAGAAAAGAAAGGAGAGAGAAGGAATACTGAGTGGAAAAACACCAAGATTTGTGCTTGATTATTGGAGATAATTAAGAGAACCTAAAAATAGCCTGGCCTCTTATTTCATATTATGCTCAAAATGATTCAAATTCAGAGCTATTCACAGCTGTGCTGGGGGCTGATAAACCACACAGAGTTGATTTGAAGCACTTGAATCAGTGATAAGCAGATGCAGCCTTTTTCTGTTCTGCTAAGTATAACTTGGGTGGTATCATGACTCAGACACTATGGGATATAATAAAGAGATCAATAATATCATTACTTATCCTTTATTCTGCCAAAACACTTAAGTAGAATAGAAAAAGTGACCCCCAGACCTCACAAGCTTTATGAGACTAAGATTTCAAAGTGATTGCTGGTAAGTCTTAGAAATTGTAATGGATGTATGTATTGACTTAGCAACAGAGTAGTAGTTTACTATTTTATTGATTTATGTTTGATATCTCCAAAATATCTTGAGGCATTGGGCAATAAAACATTACTGGTTCAAAAAATTCAAGGGGCTAGGGATGTACTTCAGTTACAGAGGACATGGCTAGCATGCACAAGGCTTTGATCACTAGAAGCACTATACAAATAAATATTAAACACGACAAGAAAATAGCTTCTGGTGGATAATCCTTGCCATTAGACAGATACTTCAAATGTTAGGATTCAATCCAATTTTGTGCAGTAAACCTTCTCGATCTCTGGTACTTTGAAGAGGCTATTAGCCGAATTGCTCAATAGACACATGCGTGCACTGAACCCATGGCTTCTCTCTAACTTTCTTTACTCTGCCAACTTTTCCTTATAGCGCATGCTTCCCCCCTCTCTTGCTCTATAGTAAAAACATATTAGTTATTATTTGCAACTCAGCTGGAATTCTGGTCTTTGCACTAGAACTTCTGTCATTACGTCAACATTTTCTGATTTTTTTTTTATTTAGATAAGGTGCAATACTTTCCTACTTCCTAGCCAAAAATCAAACAATGAAATAGCCTTTTGAAAATTGTAAACACATGCCAGGATTCTTCAAGCCAACACATACGGAGTGTCCTTGGTGTTCAGGCTCTTCCCTGTTGTCTTCACTTCCATAAAGCTTGCTCTTCAATGTGGGTGATAGAGAATGTTAATAACACACACACACACACACATACACACACACACACACAAGGATATACTTCCAAGTGGCTGTGGAGAAAGTATGATGGCATCTATTGGTGAGAGAAGGGACCATATGTTTTCAAAGTAACTGTTGATATCAGCATTAAATGAAGATATGAGAAGGTATGAGAGTAATAGCATGGGAAAGGACTAGCCAATGAAAACCTCCACTGAGGTGGCAGACATGGCCTGTCTAAGGAACAGTACATGGGTGAGTATGGGAAGAAAGGAGTAAGATGGAGTTCAGACAAGAGCATATTTCTGGTTGGTTGTACTATAATGAGGAATTCTCAACGAGTTTAAACAAGGGCCTAAAGGGAAAAGACTACTCATAGCTTCTGTGTAGCATGCAGAGTGCAAAGGTGGTCCATTGTAGAGCACAGTGCAAAGGTGGTCCATTGTAGAGCACAGTGCAAAGGTGGTCCATTGTAGAGCACAGTGCAAAGGTGGTCCATTGTAGAGCACAGTGCAAAGGTGGTCCATTGTAGAGCACAGTGCAAAGGTGGTCCATTGTAGAGCACAGTGCAAAGGTGGTCCATTGTAGAGCACAGTGCAAAGGTGGTCCATTGTAGACTACAGTTGGGTTGTGTTTGGGACTAGAGTATTATTGATACTGATGGTGTAGGAGAGTCAGATATAGATAGAATTTTGAATGTAGAACAGACACAACTTCTAAAGGGACAGATTAAGAGGTGAGTGAGGATAAAAAGAATCTTTTCTTTTAAAGTTAATTAAAATGAAACCGAAATACTGCTTGTTGATAGTATTAAGAGAACTCACGCCAAACTTTGCTGAGAATTTGAAATAATTTCATATACAGGTTCCTATTGCTGCAAAAATTGTCACTGTCACTGTACAAAATGATTTGGCATTGTCTTCTAACATTCATTGTATATCTGATGACTCAGCAAATTCACTATTCACTATTAATATTCACTATTAACTGAGTAGAAATATGCAAAGAAATGCATGAGGACATAATGACATATGTAGTGGTAATAATTATAATACTTCTTTTTTTTCTTTTAGATATTTTCTTTATTTACATGTAAATTTCTCCATTCCCAGTTTCCCCTCC
>NW_022196896.1:33096042-33131336 GCF_008632895.1 Mastomys coucha
ATAAATAAGGCTGCTATGAACATGGTGGAGCATGTGTCCTTCTTACATGTTGCAGTATCTTTTGGGATTATAATACTTCTGAAGTTAAGAAACACTTCAAAAACTATTGAATACATAAATAAATTGAGGCTAATTCTTATAGTAAATCAATTTAGGGTAGTAAAAATGAATAGGCTATGTATGATTACATACAATTATAGCTCAAGAAAATATTTTTAAATGATGGAGTCCAAATGTACACAATTGTATGTACAAACATATATATATATGTATATGTGTATGTGTATATATATATGCATATAATTATAAAAATATGAAAATATTTCTTTAGAATAATGATCCTACTTATAAAAGGGGCCATCAAATCAGGTGAGGTAAGAGCAGATTTTCTTTGGTATTGTTCATATTCTTTCCACCTTGATAATAGTTGCTTACAGTTGCATGTCTTTTTGGATAATATGCTTGACTGTATACATGTATTATGCATATATTGCTTATGTGTTATAATGCTTAAAAATATTGGGCAAAACCGAGGATGAGAAGGGAAGAAAAATTGACAGGGTATACAGAAAGGGCTTCTAAGGAGGGATTTTTGTTTATTTGTGTTTTTTGTTTGCTTGTTTTGAAAAAAGCAAGAAATTAACATGATTCTAAGTGATAAGTGATATGGGCCTACTTTTCTCTTAGTAAAGATGAATACTATCATAGTCTGTATATTTGTATGTTGATGAAAATGATCCTGTCTTTTTTTCTAAATGAGTGACAAAAGGAAGTAAGAAGGAAAAGGAGAGGGGGAGTGAGAAGGAGGGAGGGAGGGAGAGAAGGAGGGAGACAGAGACAGAGAAAGACAGACAGAGAGAGGAGAGAGAGAGAGAGAGAGAGAGAGAGAGAGAGAGAGAGAGAGAGAGAGAGAGAGAGAGAAGGAGAGAGAGAGACTTACTCAGTAAAATACGAACAGACAGAGGAGCTGGAATCCAGTGAAGAGGAGGAAGTGGAGGAGGCATAGACCTAGTCTCACAGACCATATACTTAGCCCACTCAGCGGAAGTGGTGGGTAGATATAGTAGGAAACAAGGAGCTTGACTTTTATTACCTATGCTTTGTCACCAGAGTGAGGAATGAGTACATCTGTTTAGAGTGATGGAAGTTGGTCATTAGAAGTGTGAGGTCACAGAAAGTAGGAAACAGTTATCACAGAAGCAGAACACGAATTTCAACAGAAGGTACGTTAGGATTGCTAGATAATGCTGTGTGGTCACTTGAGATCTCTGGATGTATTCTTAAGGAGAGACATACCAAGTGTCTAATCAGCCACTGAGAAGTTATACCTTGTGCCTCATTACAATTCTTGTCAGGGAAATTTTCCCTCTAAAATTGTATTGATGGACTTGGTTGTGAAGCCTCTAAGCCGGAAGCAGGGATGCAGACAAAATGAGGCCAATGGAGGCTCTGTGGACTACATTTTCCAGGACTCCTGGACATGGTGTCTGTTGAGTTCTGTTAATAGATGGCCCTTGTGGGTGAGCAGAAGGTGGGTGGTGAGCAGTTCTTTATTCCGGCTGCCAGCTCAAACTAGAATTCTGTGATCAAGACCTTCAGAGCTCTAGCCTCTAATCTTCAGCTCTTGTCACCCCAGCTACCAGTCATCCCACAGCTTGACAAAGCAGTTACATCTGGGCAGCAAGAATATAACAGGTGCATATTTGGACTGTGAAAGGTTTCTTTGTGTTTAACATAAATAGATGTGTTAGGTCACCATATCCTCCTCTTGCAACAAGTACCTGAATGTCAAGTTATCACAAGCAGCTCACTGTTCCAACCAGGCAGCTTTCCTTTCCTTTCCTTTCCTTTCCTTTCCTTTCCTTTCCTTTCCTTTCCTTTCCTTTCCTTTCCTTTCCTTTCCTTTCCTTCTTAAGACATAAAATGGAACTAGTTGGAGCATCTGTATCTCCCTTCCATTTTCTCTATGTCACTTGCTTTTCTCTGGCTATTCGTGTAAGTTGCCCTTGTGATTATATGCAACACTCTAACATGTCAGAGCTAACATACCATGTTTCTGTTTTCAAAGATTACCAATAAAACCAATTGAAATCTGAAAAAGCAGACTTGCTGTATTTCTTTCTTTTTCACATATGCCCTGTTCCTGCACTGTCTGGCTTGCTTCATGAAGTCCCAGCTGCATTGAAGCCTGGTCCTCTTGGTCATCTAGATCTTGTCTATGTGTGCCCTTTTTTATTAATCTGAGAACCATCTTGACCCCAGCCCTGAAACAGGCACATCTGCCTCTAGGCATTCATCTCGTTTCATGAGCAGCTGTTTCTCATCTTTTCTTCCAGCACTTGTATATATGATTGCCTGATTTGATGTCTTCATTTTGAAATATCTGATATGCTCTTCTTTTCTGGAAGGTAATGTCCTCCAATTAACATATCACCGCAAAAGGAAAAGCCCAGTACCAAGCTACCTTAGGTACCATAGCGAGAGCTAGAGTGGGCCCCTGACTGTGGCTTTGCAGATTGCTCCTTTTAAATGCTGTGCAGGGAAAGGCAGGCGGGACACAGCATGCTGATGTAGGGCAGAGTCAGGGCCCAGTGTTTCCATCTACTGCATGTTAGTGAAGACAGATGCTCCACCCAGGCATCTAAAATAAGGAACTCCTTACTCTACCTTAATCCTACCCAACCTTCCCAAAGCTGTCAAAATTCTGTTTGCTCACTCATCCTTCATCTATCAGTTTATTGTTTTTAGTTAAGTTCATTTAGCCAAACTACACAACATAAGCTTAAGTTTAAAATACAAAGAACATTAAAATAAACAGTTTCAAGAGTTAAAGTTGCCTCTGATTGAGTGTTCAGCTTAACCTAAGGAGAACTCTGCTGGTGGACTAGAAGTAACATGTTTAGCCCTTTGAGTAATACCAGTGTGAGGTGGAACAATACAGGCAGGAAAACCCATTGTGAATTCTAATTGTCTCAGTTACAGTTACCGAACTGCATATCCATGGAGATTGTGGATCTGTGGTTGAATATGATATGTAAAGGAGATTTAATTAAACATATATATATATATATGCACATATATATATATCAAATGATTCCATTTAAATTGTTGTCCAGAATATGTTGAAACTGTTTGAAAATGAACTAAGAACCCTTCAAACATAAACTTTATGAAGAGATAAGCAAACTATTGGCAGTTAGTGGTTGATGGAGGAGACATTTTCTTCAGGGTTTTAACTATTTGTATGTCTCCCTGTAAGCAATCCTTCACCCACATTCATGAAAGCAACCCTATCTCAACTCAGTGAGTGAAAGGAAGAAGAAAGAAAGGAAGAAAGAGAGAAAGAAAGAAAAAATGGAGAAAACAAGGGAGAGATGGAGAAATAGATAGATAGATAGATAGATAGATAGATAGATAGATAGAAGATAGATAGATAGATAGAAGATAGATAGATAGATAGACAGACAGACAGACAGACAGACAGACAGATAGATAGATAGATAGAAGATAGATAGATAGATAGACAGATAGATAGATAGATAGAAGATAGATAGGTAGGTAGGTACAGATCACAGTAGAAGGGACTGGTTAAGAAGAGGGAAGGGGTAAGTGATAGTGGAAGAGAAGATAATGGAGTAACTATAATGACTATAATCTGATTGAAACTATATATATCTATGAAAATGTCATTACAAAATGTATTATTATGTATAATTAATGCATTCTAACGAAACACCAAGTTTTACACACACACACATACACAAGCAATATATTATTATGTATAATTAATGCATGCTATAAAACACCAAGTTTTATACTACACACACGCACACACACACACACACACACATTATGTGTTTCTAAGTATGCTTTGTTATGTAGTTTGTAATGCTACGTTATAAAATTTTATCACAACATGAAGTTCTTAGGCAGATTTGGCAAAGTACTTCACACACCATTACACACATAATAGACATTCAATAAATGTGTTAATGAACTAACTAAAATAGAAACTGCAAAGCAGATAGGTCTAAAGGGATTTGGGAGACAGTCTGTGCCCAGCCTGGCACTCTGTCCTATGCTTTATTTCTTCTGCAAAAATACAGACATGAAACCTGGCAGTTTCAGAAGATAGTGATAAGTGCTGGGAGGCAGGAGTGGCGAAGGAGAGGGGTTCTTCTCTGAGGAGGTCATAGGAATGTGGTTAGCTTTGTCTCCATCAGCTTAAATAGAGTGTAGATCAACTCAAAAGCCTAAGATTTAGGTCTTGAGGCTCTTCAGCTCTGACAAAGGAGGTGACTTTCATAATGCAGAGATTTCTTAGCTTGTTACTGGTAACAGCCTTTTTCTGGATGTTTGAGGAAACCCCTTAGTTGCTGACTCCCCAATAGTCTTACATAATCTGAGACAGGAATAAAAATATTCTTTGAAAGAACTTTCTGGTCCTAGGTCTTCCACGTTGATATAGCACACAGTGGTAGCTTCAAATTTCCTATTATAAGGATGACTTCAAACTTCTGATTCTTCTTCCTTTACCTCCCAAGAAAGTAATCCTGTTTTTTTCATTGTCAGGGATGGAATCCAGGGCTTCTATATGCTAGTCAAGTACTCTGTTGACTGGGGCACACCACAGCCCCTCCTCTTTTCTTGTCACAAAGTACCCAGGAGAATCTGCAGGTGAAAAAGGATGCATACAACTCCAAATGCATACAAGGACATTTGGAATATGAGTGAATGTGAGTAAAGGCTGGTATTAGTTACTGGCTTTTGTTTAGCAAAGCTTCCCTGAGCATGTGGATTGGAGACAGAACTAGTTTTGTATTGGCTTCATCACTAACAAAGTATCAGGCTATAATGAGTAAGATTTCTTTTGGCCTCCAATCTTGGAAGTTTTGGTCCATGGTTACTGGTTGAGGTGGTTTGGGTGTGTTAAGGAAATTCCTGGAGGCAGTAACACATGGTGGAAGATGCTTGACACATCATCTGGGGACAGAGGGAGAGGAAGGGCTAGAGGCTCATTACTCCTTTCAAAGGCACACCTTCCATGTCTAAGCTTCTGCTAAGTCTCCTCTCAAATATTCTGCCATCTTTCAACAGCATCATGGGCCTTAGGAGACTCTTTATATCCAAAACACAGAAGTCAGTAACTCATTTGGCACATTACAACTAAATACACTTAAAAGATAGAATGCGATCTTTCCAACCATGGCAAACAAAGTGGGAAGTTAAAATGAACAATTAAAACCAACTGGAAAACATTGGAATATCTGGGTTGGTAGACTGACACTGGCCCAACCTAGTAAATCCTGGTTTCATTTTCATAAACTTTACAGCTCTTAAGAGGAACATGGCTTTTGAATGAGGCTTCAGTATGTAACTAGGTGTGTACCCAGCTATAACCAAGTGCTGCACTGTATTCATGATTGGCTGTGTCATAGGGATAGTCATGCTGAACATTATATAGTACACTGTGGTCCCACACAGCAGTCCTAGAGTTGCTTTATGGAGCACATCTTTGGAAACAGGTATCCTGACACTGAGCAATTCTCTTCTGCTAAGGAAGGTCTGTAGACAACAGTCTGTTATGAGTCAATGTCTTCTCTGTCATTCTGCAAGACTAGCTCTAAACAAACTAAATTGAGTTCATGGTCCCTTTGTGTACTCAAAATATTGAACCCGGGACTTCCTACATATGTCAAATCGTAGTTTTACATCTAAAGTAAAATGGAGTTTATGTCTTTTTATGTAAGTCAAACCATCTGTGTATTGCTTATGATACCTTATACAATGTAGATGCTCTGCAAATTATTATACTTACAACGTAATGACAAGAAAACATATAGTAGACCATCCTTGACCAAATACATGTAAGGTCCAAGACCTTTCTCTTGCATTTTTTTGTTAATTGAATCAACAGATGTGAATCCATGTGTATGAGGGCTCCCTACAATCACTAAATCACCACCACAAAACTCAAAGTACCACATCAGAGAACCTCTATAGAGCCCGGCCTTTCACTGGCTCTTGGATAGGCCATGTGGGCACAGGCTTGACCACTACTAACCTTTGACTTTTGCTTTCACTATTAAGATGAAAACAAAATTCCTGAGTTCTTGGTCACATGTCCTAAGTCCTAATCTTCCTCAGATCTTTAGGACTTCCAACTCATTTTCTCTTGGTATGTCAGAATGAATATTTAAATCCTGGCTGTTTTCATTGTTATCAGCCTTCCCTTTCATCAAGTTCAGGCACTCTCCGACCCAAAGCTGTTTTCTTCCCCTTCAGGCCCAACAAGTGGTAGCCATTCATTCTTTCTTTACAAACTTTCTTGTGCTTTCTTCTCAGTACAGACCCATCAATTTACATCTAAAATTTGAACTATTCTATCTACTTTCACATGCTGTTATTTTCTTGTTTCTAAAACATCAGACTCCACCTAAGAGCCACTCACTCAGAACTTTTATTTTAGCAAATATTTTGATTAGATAAAGGATATACACAATCCAGGAAGCTCTGCATTCTGTGCAGATTGTTCCTGCTAAGTGCTTTACCTTCACCGGCTCACTTAATTTCCAGTCTTCTGAATTAGGTACCACTTTTGTCCTTCAGTACACACAAGCAAATAGAGGATTAGCCATGATGAGAGAGCTGCCTAAGGATATTGGCTGATACTTGTTCAGGGTACTGTGAGGAAATACAAACTGGGCCACAGAAACTGGAATGGGCAGCAGTCCCAGCTAAGGAAACTGTACTGTGTTCTAGAGTATAAGCATCAATGTAACAGGCTAAGGTATAGGAAAAATTAATTAATGTCTGAAGAGATGCTAGTGCCTGTTCATAGGCTCTGAGGAGAGAAGAAAATTAAGACATTCTCTGTGTAAATAGGAAGAGAAGGCAATGACTACTGAAGAAAATCTTGTGATACAAAGACCTTGAAACTTGCTCAAGAATTGAAGTTTCATGGAATGCCAACAGAAGTGTGGAGTATGTTTGTAGGTCCAGCAGTCTCTAAGGATCTCTGTGATAACCACAGGGAGAAGGGAGAAGGGAAAAGGAGGAGGAGGATGGATGAGAAGTGTTAGGCTGGTTATTAGGGCATATGTCAGGGTGGAACTGGTTTGCCAAGGGAAGTAGAGTATACACTCGATCTCTGCCTATCAGTCCCCATTCTCTTTGTACTGGACTGAGTTCTTCTCTCCCTCTCTTTCTGGGATATGAGACTGATTTGAGGATGCTCTGGCAACTGGAAGCCCAGAACACACTGAGTATCTTGTCTTTTATAGCTGGACTCCTTGCATGCTTCTTGCACAAAACAGAGCAGAGCTCAGAATGTTGCACCTCCAGAAAGGAGCATGTAGGAGCATGTAGGTAGCACCATGTTAACAGAGCTCAGCTGACAGTGTGGATGGGAAGTACTGGCTGTTGAAGATTACAGTGCAGTTCTGACCTCATTCATAGTCTCAGAAGAGCAGGCTCTCTTCCTGGACCGGGAGGAACTGAAGGACGATTATATCCACCAGCTCTCCCCTAAGCCTGCCAGCCTCCAATACAATGAGGCAGCCCTGACTCAATGACCCAAGAAGTGAGGAGAGAGAGAGAAAGAATTTCACAGTTAACAGATTTTAGGCATAACCCACTTCCACAAGGAGAACTCCTTTTCTAACCTTGGTTTTTTAAAATGTCACTCTTCTTGTTTGATTTTCTTTTTGTTTCTACGTGTGTCCTTCAGAGGGTAGTTGGTTAAAATTGAGGCAGAAAAACAATTTTACTTTTACATTATAATAATTTTAATCATAGTCACATGGAATGTCTTCCAGATTTAGGGTGAGTCTCAGCAGCCTGCTAAATAACAATGTCATAAGATTTTAATTGAGGGATATTTGAAAATACCCCATGGGGTTTCCTCGAGTTATTTGCATTAAAGGAGTACCTGACCCTGCTTTTACATTCAAAGCCCAAGAATTTCATCACTAAAGATGTATGAATACATGTCAAACTAAGCTCTTTTATTGAATTTACTTTATTCTTTTCCTCCAGAGTAAAAAAATGCTCTGTTCTTATAACCCATAGCAATTTCATTCATCAGCTGGCTCTTTGTAAGAGATGATCTGGGAGCAGAAGTGCCTCCTGATAATAGATTTCTTTTTACAGCAAGGAGCCAGTGAGTAGTCCCCGAGCTGGTCTCTGGCCACTGGAAGCATTGTAGTAACCACTCATTTGATTCACAAATTTTCACTCCTTTGTCTTGTAACAACATCCTAGCCCCTTCCTTTGCTGAAAGTCAGCAATCATAAAATCAACCTCATGTGTTTTCTTGCAATTCAATGACTTGCCTGATTCTACTGATAATTTTTGGTCACTGTGCCCATTGATCACCTAGGAATATGGCACAGGTCCTGGTGTTCTTGCAATACTCTGAAACTTGGTAGTAAGCTTTCTTTGGCCAATGCTGAGGTCCAACTTCTAAGCCTAGAGTATGTCTGACATAAATGTAGATGTCTTGGTAGATACAGGGGACAGAAACTGTGTCAATGAAGAGGTTCAATTCAAAGAAACCTAAATTTTGTTTAGGATAAATAATCCAAGAAAGACTAAGCATTGGGTAGTATATACTTGTAACTTTTTTTTTTTTGTACTTTAGACAAACATGGGTTGAAGATCCTTTGGGCCTGTAGCATGAGACCCTGACTTCAGAACACTAAAACCAAACCAATCAGTATACTAGGAATTGCCTTTCCCTTTATGTATGTATGTGGGTGAGCATATGTGTTGTATGTGGTGTGTGTGTGTGTGTGTGTGTGTGTGTGTTTGTGATTCTATACAATGTTCTCAAACAAGAGGTAATGTTTTCTTGGCCTCTCTTGGCTTTCCTCCTCTGTATGCTGAGTACATTGGGGTCACAATAGGGTGCAACCCTTGATCATCTATCTTCTTGAGTGTTCCTGGTTGTTGGTTTTGCTCACACCTGAATCTCAGCACTCAGGAGGCAGGAACAAGAAGAAAACTACTTGTTTAACTATACTAAAGAGTTACTAGGTTGCCCTGAAGATGCACACTGCATTTTTGGAGGGTATTTTAGTTTGGATTAGCTTTGATTTCATTTACATCTGTACTCACAGAATACTAAGCATTTACCTGTAGCTATCTCCTTTAGACATTTATTTAGAAGAGGAGATGTTAGAGTTCTCAGAGACATGAAGATTGTCTAGGATTTTTATTTATTTATATTGGTTTTATACTCTACTGAGGTGAGAATTCATGTAGTCCAGTCTGGCTCAAACTCACCATGTAGCTGGAGCTGACTTTGAACTACTAAACCCCTTACCTTTATACCCAAACTACTGGAATTAAGTAACAATACACAGTTCAAGATGGTCTAAACCATCAGGTAACTTGCCCAGTGTTTTACTGTGCAGAACTCTGCATTCTGGGTCACCGTCTAACCCCATCATGTTTCACTGACCAGCCACCCATGGATAGTTTCTGTGGCATCCCTTTTTTCTTTATGCCTTTCTCTGCTGTTTCTGTTTGAAGGGCCACCTTCTTTTTCTTCCAGCTTATTTTATGGCACTTGAGAATCATACCCTATAGATGTTTTTGTTACTCTTTTTTATTTAATTAATATAATATATTTTGACCATATTCTTTCCCCTCCCTCATTTCTCTTGGATCTTTCCTATATTCTTACCCACCTAAATCCATTCTCTCTCTCCCACTCTCCCTCTCTCTTTTGAAAAATAAGAAGAAGAATACAAATCAAAACCAAGAAAAACAGAAAAAAATTAGCATTGAGAAGAGAAATTGGTTATAACATTCAACTCCTTACCAAGAAGCTATTTTCAATTGATACCTTCTAGAAAGTGACAACCAGTCTTCTCCAGTGGAGTGGTACTGGGTGCATACACTGCAACCATGTATGCAGGGCAGACCCTATGCTCCAAGAGAAAATGGCCAACAGAAAATGGATGTCATGGTTTTAGTGTATTTCTGTAAAGCTTCTAGAAACAATGCTTTCTAGTGTAACATCAGGGTTGGGCCAGGCATCTCTTAACTAGGGGCCACTTGATACTAGGGCTCTGTGAGCTAAATGAAATCTTCCAAAGCAGCTATATTCTTTAAGGATATGAAACGAGTTCAACCTTGACTGAACAGAACTTGACTGTAGAAAAGGGACACAATTTAACGTAGGCTGTCCTTTGTAGCATATGCCTCACTTCTGTAGCAGACATGGCACCTCTCAGCTTTTGGAAAGTTTCCTAAGCTTACACACTAATCCTCTACCAACCATGCAACTGAGAATATGACAAGGACAACATTCAAATACCCTGCCTATCTATAGTTCACCTGTCTGATGACCTTACTATGTGTTTTATATATTCTAGTTCACTTATTTCCTTTTCTGTGACTGTAAAAGTTCCTATGAAGCTGGGCATGATGTCAGATGTCTGTAATTTCACACCTGGGGTGTGGAGGCAGGAAGATAAAGAATTCAAGTCCAGCCTCTGGCTACTATACAGTAAATTTGAGGGAAGTCTGTGCTACATTTGTTTCTGTTCAGAGAAAAAAAATCAATTAACAATTATAAGTAAATAAAAAAATAGTGAACTTTCCCAGGTGTAACATGCATTTATAACAGTGTTTCTGTTTCCAAATCATAATCATTTACAGTTGGCTCAGAATAAACTGATAAAGCAGAGTTGGTATTTTCATCTCTATAGCACATTTTATATTTCTTTTCATGTCATATTTACCCTGGCCTCTATCTCTAAATGAGAGCATCTAGCCCAATTTGACATAATCTTCCCATAACAGCTACAGAGATATTGGAAATTCCAAACATCATTCAGATCAAGTCTCTATCTGGAGCAAGAGAGAGCATGGTAATATTATGTATAACTCAGAAGAGCTCAAACAGCTCTACAGAGGAGAAAATAGCATTCATATTGTACTGTGCTATTCACGAGGCATTGTCTATCTGATAACAGGATTGACAAACATGTCAAAAAACACACCAATTAGATTTGTCCCTTACCCATCAAACTTATACCAACTTATTCACCTGTCTATCTACAGTAGCCATTTATCCTCTTCATGCCTTGTTCGAGGATAGATCTGAGCACCTAAATAAATACCCATGCAGCTTATTATAAATCCAACGGTCTTTCTGGCCACATGACCAAGCAAAACCACAAAATATTAACCAAATAATTATATACCTGCCATGAAATCTATAGTACAGAACTATACATATTGCTATATATTTACAATATTTTCCACATGAGTTTTAAAAACAATTATCAAGGTAGCCTCTAACATTTTTTTATATTTCTTTATATTTCTTAATGTCAAAGGCAATGACATGTATATATGACAGAAAATAATTGTTATTGTTGTCTTTGTAACTTTTGTAAATTATTCTACCAAGTAACCATAAGACTTTACCTCTATGATCATAAGGAGCAAGTACAAAATCATAAATTACATTTTTCCCTGCTAACATGACATCTGGAGGGCAAAGGGGATGGTCTTTCTATTAGTTATCCATGACAGGCAATGGTAGAGAAAATATAATTTCCAAATCATGTCCAAACCAGCAGACATACAAGAGGCTTAAAATGGCTAAGAAGGACACCATGCATTTTTGGAATGTGACATAAGTAGCCAATCTCTCTCCTAATTCAGAGACCAAATGGCAAGCCCTTACCTTGGAGGGCCTGTAAGCTGTGAGTCTGTACAATAATGCAGAGCTGCAGGACCAATTGTGGAGCACTTTCCAGAAAGGTGGCTAGCAAATGCAGCATGCTCACATCTGCATACTCATATACCATCTTCCAGTAAAAGCGCCACCTGCCAGTCTCCCCACTCTGCCGGCTCCGGATACCTAAGTATATTGTATGCAAATACCTGAAAGAAGACATAGACACAAGGTAGAGATGAGTTGACAACTTGAAATTCAAACTCCAAAGTCATTTTCCTGTCATACATGTAAGCATGCACACAAAACAAGGAACTTGGTCACTGTTAAAGCTCAAAGGGAAGTGTCTTTACAAGAACCCACAGTCTTGCTTGCTCAGTTTGGGAGACCATAAGCTTCAGAAGCGCCCTTTTCAGGCACCCCATTGAATTGCAATATGAAGATGTATGAGTTGGAATTTTGTGAACATAGGGTGTGGAAGGGATTTTCTCTTTAATTTACCTCAATCCTTTCTTGTTAGACCTGTGTGTACCCAAATGTGGACACAAGATGGCTTTCTCCCAGCACACAGGACAAGTCTGGGACTCTAACAGTTATGTACTTACAAACTCCCTCATGTCTTTGTCAAACTTCTGCATTATTTAAAATGCTTAGACATATACAACAAAAGATAATTTGGCTAATCAATCCACTAAGCTGTCATAAAGATTGGCTAATCATTGACATGTTGCTGGTACTTTTCAAATGTATACTTATTTGTGATGTGTGTGCATGTGTGTATGTATCCATGTGTGAATGTGTGTGTTGCCTGTGAGAATGAAGGCATAGGTTCACATGTGTAGCCAAGAGGTTGATGAAGAGTGTGCCATTCTCAACTTTACTTTTTAAAAACAGGGTTCTCACTGAACCTGAAGCTTGCCACTTTAGCAAGGATTCAGTGAATAATGTCAGATATCCTCTATCATTGCTCCCTCTTGGATTACATGTGTATGCCACCATGTCTTGGTATATTTTTTTACATGAGTCCTGGGGATTCAAACTAAGGTCATTATGTTTGTACCACAGGTACTTATTAACCAATCTTCCCCTCCAAGTAAACAGAACTTTTATTAAAAAGCAATTTTAAAACCAATACTATCATCACAAATGAACAATGAGAGATTCTTCAATGATTAAATAGTCAGGAGGCATCTTTTCCTAATTATTGCAATTCTTAACAGTTTGCCACACAAGGCCCACACTAGTGATTACTTTATGCATATATGTATGTATATATACATACATATGTATATATATTATGTATATATTACATGTATATACGTATATACATAATACATATATAGTCTCTTTTAAACTGTGGTTCCCCTTCCATCTCTTATTTCTTGCATGCATTTCATTGTCTTGAGTTTGATGGTTCCATTCTCCTAGTGCATTTATTATATCTACCCTTAGTGTTTTCTTCCAACAAGTAGTTTGTCACAGATCCAAACTTGAGCTTCAGCAGGTGATGCTCACTTTCATTAGAAGAAGCACACAGTGACCTGTCTTTCTCTTCTATGATGCTATTACCCGAAACTGGAGCTGCATAGCTGTGACATTTTGAGCAATCATTCCAGGACTTTGGTCAGTTTGGTTGTCTGAATTTTGCTTTCTAGTAGATCCCTCAAGAAAGGAACATAGTGACAGTATTCTTTGAATTTTTAGGTATTTCTAAGGAATACACAGTCAATCATTTTATAATAGATGGAAATAAAATTTCTTTGACAATGCCTCCTGTAGCAGGAAATGTAACCTGGACTGCCTGGCTGTGGAGCCCATTACAGAAAATAAGTTCAGAACAAGTCAGTATGAGCAAAGATGGAGAAAAATATCAAGCAGAGAAAAAGTCCACCCTCAGAAGATATTTGGAGTGTGGTTGTAAGAAAAAGATGCACAGAGATATTCAACAATAGCTGCAAACAAGATTTGGTGGCTTTTGTTGTAGTTATGTATTTTTGTTTTGTGTGTGATGTTGGGAATTGAGCCCAGGATCTTGTATAATTAAGACAAGCATTCTATCATCAAATTACATCAAAGCCTAATTTTCTGGGCTTTGAAGTTATATTGTTTAAAGGGTTCAATTTACAAGCAGGTTCAAAGATTAAGCGAAGTTTAAAATTCAGTGGAGTTTAAAATTAATTAAAAATATAAACTGGTGTGTTTGTTTCTCTTGTAGAATTTAACTTCATAGATGAAATTCTGCAGTGGCTTATAAGGTGCACCTATCATTTTGTATTCCCCCTGGCCCCCAGGTAAATGTAAACCTGCCAGAGAGTTTTAGATAGAAAAGAAAGGAATCTGACATGAACTTTATCATCATTCATTGCTTGGAAAACAGAAGTAAGGTGGGTAAAGAAAGAAGCATAGGCACTATTGGGGAAGCTCAGGTGAGAGAAGATGCTAGTGATGTTCATAGTTTGATGCTATCTGAGGCGGGGCATATCCTAAAGTCTTCATAAGCTGCATTTGCATTTGGAAGGACTCAATTAAGGAACAATTGCAATTGTCTTTGAGCTTCCACAGAGGACTACTTTATTTCTGGTCCCTACTGGGAAGAAATCATGCATATTCTTGACATTTTTGCTGCCACAGATTTAAAGGCTACAAACAGCTCTCTCTGGTCTGTGGTTCTCAAGGACCAGCACAAGAAACCATTACTCTCCTCACACTGTGAACTCACAGTAAACCTAGTACTATAGATCGGATTCTTCTGGAAGGAAATAAAGATTTGGTGCATTAGAGTTTCACAGGTATGAAACATGAAATGGAGCCTCCCAACAACACACATACAGAATCCTAACATCTAAAAAACAAGGAGAATGAGCAAATGTATCATATGTATTGGATAGCTTTCATAGATTATTTTAATGTGCTAGAATAAAGCCAAATTTAGTACCTCAACCATTTTATGTGAGTAGCTCTATGACATAAATACATTCATACACAAAACCAAGTAATTCCCTGTGCTGACTCACAAATAGGTCCCTATTGTAACTCTGACTCTTACCTCCACTGTCCTTGGCCTCGGGCAACTTCCAATCTTTCTGTCTTTGTGACTATCTTTCCTCTAGCTATTTAAGTATGTTTTAAGTTTATAGTATTAACTATACAGTATCTGTCCAGTGATTTGTTTACTTAAATTATGTTATAATTATATTAAATTATATCAAATTATAATTAATCACATTAGATATATTAAATTATATTTTAATTCATTATTTAGTTCATCTATTATTTATTTAAATTAATTTATTAATTTGTTATTAACAATGTTTTAATAAAATGAAATGATAATATACTTAGGGCTCATTCACTCTGTGGTGGGTTCCAAATCATTTCAGATAGGAAGTTTTTAAATGCATGAATCATTACAATAGACTACTTGATGTGTCATAGCCAACAACAAATGAAATGAAAAAGTATTCCTTAATAAGGTATTGTCTATTATAGCCTGAAGGCTTTGCCACTATGAGGCAGGAGCAGAGGTGGTCATGTGAAGTATCAAGCTAGGGTTACATTTGAGTTCTTTATCTTTATCTTCATCATCTTTATCTTTATCTATCTTTCTCTTTATCAGACTAAGAACATGCACAAATACTCCACTAAAAATGTGCTAATTATGTACAAAATGATGTTATTTATAGAACAAGAGGGATTAAAGTTCAAATGCTCAACAGATTGTCACTGGAATCACAGTTTATTAATTCATTGTACCTGTGGGGGAATGTTTCCAGGACTTGTTTGAGATACTCAAATCTTCAGATGCTTAAGTCCCTTAGGAAAGCCTATGCACATCCTCTCGTATCTGGACATAATTTCTAGATTACTCATAATCCAAATTGAACAGGAAGAAACAGCAGCCATCTGTGCTGTCTAGCATGTAATGTAATGTCAAGAAAGAGGTGTGTATACATTCGGCTCAGATGTGATTTTCTTCTCTTCCACTTTTGATGCACTGTTGATTAAATCCTTTCTATTCCTCCTGAGATTCATCATTTGCATATGCCCATTTCTCCTTGTACTTATGACTCTATGATTTCCCCTTAGATCATTTTCAATACTGACATGTGACTTTTTAAAATACTAATCCTAAATTTGGCTTCTAAGATGGACTATATTAACCAAGTCATAACAATCCTCACTTCATGTTTTACTACAATTTAACCTAGAATCATGGACTGAATAAGCCATTGGGATTTAGAGATCAGTTGTCAGGGCTACAGAACTGATAAATGGAGCCTGGAACAAGATCCCAGTAGTTCTGATGCCTAGACCTCCAATCTTTTATTATTGTCCATCTGGTTTTAGTAATTCTGGAATTTACCACATATAAAGCACACTATATGTTTTTCTGTCTTCTACATGCTTTTGTTGTTATAGCTGAGAGAAAATAGATGTTAAGTTAAAGAATTATAAACCTAGATAGACCTTGGACCATGATACTAGTTCTAGGACTCTGTGAGGAAGATTAATATTTTCTTAGCTTGAGACTTTCATTGTGTAATTTTTAAAAGATGCTAAAATCATTAAAAAATTAGATGAAATTATATGCATAAGTTATCTAAGAAGCAGTCAGTGATGTCAGATATCCTTTATAATAAGTCTGGTTGTTTCATGAGTGAAATGAAGAGGATCAAGGATACCACAAATTTTGGATTTTCTCTTTTATTATCTGATATTCATCTTCTGACTTAAGGATATATGAGAGCTACCTTATATTGGTGTTGCAAAACCTTTAAACAACCATAGCTCTGTCTCTGTCTTCTATATCTTTTCCTTGGTGTCATATATAAACACCTATCATCTATCCATCCATTCATCCATCTGTCCATTGGCTGGTCTGTCTCTATCTACCTATTATTTACCTATCTTTCTTCTACCTGTGTACTTATTTAATCTATTATCTATAATTATTATTACCAGTAATCATTAATATGGACAACTGAGATGCTATAGATACATTGTAACTATATATTTATGGGATGAGAAAAGGATGGATAATGGCAATCTTTGGAAAATACACTGTATGTCAGCATTAGCATGATAATACTGGACAAGAATTTACTCCTTTTTGACACTAGGTGTTATGGCAACTGATCTGGAGTTTCTACACATCAAGTTATAAAAGATGATATCTCCTTTAAAATTGTTGTGCAGGATAGATGACAAGCTGTTTCACATTTGTTCTTCATTTATATTTTAGGTATGCAGCCCAAAGAGACAAAAATCCCTTTAGAACCAAAACAACTCATAGTTGACCTTTATTGGGCATCAATATGTTCTGGATATAGATACATGCATACATACATACATACATACATACATACATACATACATACATGCATACATATACAAATACATATGCACATACTTTATGGATGTATCTCTCTAATAAATAAAGGTGATTATTTTTGTTTCATATCTCACTACACCTTTTGTGTATGGTCATGTTTATCCCAAAGCAGATTCTAACAGTGTTTCTGGCAGGGTATGGACTCTGGATGCTCTTTCAAAAGGGAAGAATTCTCCAATTACTACCCTTCTGAGAAACATGACATTCTAGGATTTCTAAGCATCTATAATCTAAGCTGAGGTCCAGGTCATATGGATCAGGAGATCTCAGGAAGTTTTCTATTTTGAGGTTAGATTAACAAACATACCTCTGCTATGTATAGTGGATGGAAACAATAAAAATGGTGGAGGTATCAAATATTTTCAGATACTCATACTATGTCAGGGAGGACTTACACCAATGTTACTTACAGTTAAATTTTATTTGACATAATTACTGAAGAGCATCATTTAAGAAGGAAAAGAGTTTAAAAGCTTTGCCATCAGGGATGAAGTCCTTCTCGAAGTTAGAACAGCTTAAAAAGTGTATATGTTTCATCATTGCAGCTGAGAAATGCTCCTCATATAGCCCCATTTGAAATGTCACTGCATCATCCACCTCTTTGGAAGGAAAATCATGGACAAGGCATTTACCTTTCTTACAATAAGGCTCATTCTTTCTCTAATAGGGTCACTCTCATTATTTATTCCACTGGGAAACATGCTAATATATATTGTATTTTAGGTAGCTTGCATATAGGATTTGATCAAGTGTTGTATTAGCTTCTGATATATGCATGGCTGAAACAGAATATCTTTATGGGTATTATACATTTGCATTCTAATACTGAATTCTCTTTCATTAACTTGTGCTGTGTTAAGCAATTTAGTTGTTGGCAGCTGTTATTTTTACTGTCTGAAAAATAAGTAAAATTTGGCAGAGAAGCTTTTGATAGAAATTACTAATAAACCATGATCCCAGAAAGTAATATTTTCTTCTGTTGCCTGGTTACAAAGCGTTATAAGTAGTGGTATGTTTATGAGACCTCTATGGTCAGTATAATCATTATTTGCTATCACAGCAAGTTCTCCATTGGGTATAGAGGGAACCACAATAACACCTTATATATTGGTGCATGCCTATAGTCCCAGTTGTTAAGGAAGCTGAAGGGATAGAGTCCCCAGGGCCCTGGAGTTCAAGACCAACCTGGGCAACATAGGAAAGTTCTGTTCCACAACCATCCTGAAAACAACTAGTTATTTCCATTTCATGCTGCAAAACAGTGAACTTACTATAAAATTCTTTCTTGCATTCCTATGTTAGAAACTTGCCAACTGGTTGTTATTTGAAGAATAGTTTTTATTTCCCAATAATCATCCAAACAGAAAAGTTGTGCATTTGCTGGATGAGGAAAAAAATTGAATGAGTTGACCTACCATTTGACACCAACATTAGGATCACAGCCCAATGAGGACAGATGGAATTCTTTCTCCTGCCCCTACAGGACCAGATGGACCTGTGACCCACACTGGATTTTCTGACACTATCCCATTCCCTGTTGTCATTGTCACAATGCCTGGCTGCTCTACTTTTCATCAGCAGCACAGAACCTCTCCTCAAATAACTAGCTGTTTGCAGTATCCTTCCCAAACTGTATGCTGTGAATATTCACAGAAACACAGGAAAACAGATACTGGATCTTCCTGGAAATCCTTGAACCTGCCAACTATTTCCTCCTTGAATTACCTACATTTTCTCCCAGAGAGGGCTCCAAATAGCCAAGATTTAACTCTCTATACATCTTGTTATGAGGCTGTATTTCAGTCTGTTTTCTCTCCCACCAGACAGAAAATAATCACACTAGTTCGGGTATCAAAGAAGAATATGGATCCAATAATAGTTATGTTTCATGGTGTGGGCCCTTGTCTGCTTGTACAATAAAGACATTTTATATTTGATAGGGACTTTTTATTGATTTTAAATGTATTTTATGAAAATGTAATTCATCTATGGGACATGTTTTTTTTTGTTTTGTTTTGTTTTATTTCAGGCATACCTCCTCTATAAAGATATCAGTTTAAAAAAATAGTTCATTTCATGAATTCCCCAAACCTACAGTCAAAAACAATGGAGATTTTCCTCTGCTAAGTAATGTCTCTGGCAATTGGTAGTGCAGTTACAATATCAGAGATAGCATGGGAAATCCAGCTGAGATAGCATAAGACATCCTTGTATGTGGAAAGGAAGTTCTACATCCACACATAATACATCATAATGATCTTAGAAGTCCCTCAGATAATAAAGAACAGTTCTTTAATGATTTTTGAAACAAGTTTCCATTATGTAGCTCAGGCTGGCCTCAGATTTGAAATTTGCCTGCCTTTGCTTCCCACATGTTGTGGCTGTAATTGTGTGCAACCATGTCTGTTTTAAAGTTACTTTTTTCTTTCTAAAGCACTTCTGTGTAATGACATTTTAATTTAAAATGCATATTAAAATAGAAAAAAGAGTTCTGAAACAAATACAGCAGAGACTGGTGTTTTATACTCATGTGGCAGCTGCTATAATCCAAGCCCTCTAATGATTGTGAATATTGGCAGAAATACTTAGTTTTATTTCTAGAAGGTAGCTAACAATACTTTTTCATGATAGAATCAGAAACTTTGTCTAAGCATGGTTTGATAGATTTTATGATAATCAGGAAAATGACTTCCTCCCTCCCTCCCTCTCTCTGTCTTTCTGTCTCTCTCTCTGTCTCTGTCTCTCTCTGTGTGCTTTATTCTTTTAAAAATTTAAAATACTTTTCTAACAGTTGTTTAGCACCTGATTTTAGAAGATCTATGACATGTATCATCTTAAATATAACTGAAAATCTCTCATCCTGGAGTTCCTGCCCCATCATATCTACCATTGGTGAAATAGGGAGGAGAGGTGGGGAGCATGTAAAATTTCAGTTTCTACCAAGTTTCTGGGGCCTTGTAAGAACTATCTACAGGAAGATATATATTATAGGGATGATTTTGCCAGCAAAGTACTAATTTACAAATGCTTAGAATTTTAGGGCATCTGTGTCCACGCCATTTTTAATTTTCCAGTTCCTGTCTGAATGGGTCAAGCTATTTAGGTCCAAAGGCAATGACTTTTTTTTAGTTTAGTTTTACTTTCATTAAAATTTAATTAGAATTTTAGTAAGTATCCATCACTTTAGGAGAAGAACTTAAAACTCTCTCCAAAATCATGTCCTAGTTGAGAATGTAAATATAGTGGTACTAAAAGACAATGACTAAAGTCTCTTGAGTCTGAACGGAATGGAATGGGTTTGAAATAATTGCTTGTGACCAGGAGGGATATCTTGTGAGTACAGTGTCCCCTCCTGATATCTTTCGAGCCTATCTTGTAAGCGCATTCCCCATGGAGGTCATCAGCTATCCCCTGGGTAGTAAGATTTAGAAGGAAGAAGGATAAGGTTCTTTCTGCCTTTAGCTCTCATTGGATGACTTAGCCTACAATTTACCATAGTTTTCTTCTTCTTGCCTAATCTCTAGACTTATTAAAACACTCCAAGGCCCAAGTTTATGAGTTGGTGATGTCAGTTTATCAGGAAGAAAGCATATGCTCATGTGCCGACTTTTAGCCTGCTTGCCTTGTACCTGGAGTACTCCTGGAAATAGCCTCACATAATATGGCAGAGATTAATTCTAGTTATTTTCCTGTCTTATTTGTGCATCAACTGTTCTCTCAACTGCTGTAATACTCCAGGGAAAACTGTCAGACTAAAAATGGCAGTATGAATTTGACAAATGGACTGTGAAAAGCAATGTGTTAAACAGCTGAGTTTGGATGATCTCCTATCTAAACACTCTAATTTCCAGAGTCTTTTCAGGAAAACACCAGCCTTGGAGGCTACTTATCAAGGTAGTTACTATAAGGATTTCTACCCCTTGTTCAGATTGTGTCTAAAAACAAAAGTTCAATTTTTTAAAATTATTTATTCTTTTAGTAAATATTTATTGAATATATAATGGAAGATTAGCATTGTTTTTATTCTGGGTCTAAAGGTAGGTAGCAGCACAAGAAATTATCTTGCACATTATGGGTAAAACAAGCAATAAATCACATAAAACATATAAGCAGATGCTAAGGGCCAACGATGAAATAAGCCAGGAGTCAAGTAAGGAGTGTCAATTTACTTGCTGGCTTAGATATAAGGCTGGGGAAATTCAATGAAAAAGTTTAGTCTTTCTTGAAATCTACAGAGGTAGAAAAAGCCATCCCTTTTCATTTGAAACCCAAGAACAGTTGTCCTGGAATAGTTTCTTCCAAGATTGAAACATATCTTCCTGCAGGCAAGCTCCTTAAGCAGGAAAATAAGCAACTCACAATAGATTCAGGAAGTTCCTGAAACTGAGCAAATTCACAAGGAGTCTTCCTGCCAGAGTAAACAACAATAGTTGAGAGTCTTTCCCAGTCCTGTAGAGAAAACTGCAAAGAAGACTTTCAAACAAGCCAAGATGTAAAGAAGACTCTAAGACAAGACCAGCTGCCTGAAGAAAGGGAATCTGGTTGAGCTGCCTGGAAAAGGTTTAGAACTACTGAATCACTTACAACAGACAATCTTCTGAACTGCCTGCAGGATGTGCTTGGGCATAAGGTCTAATCTAAGGGGTAGTTATACTCAGGCATTGCAGTCTAATCTAGAGGGTAGTTACATTCAGGTATTGCAGCACTTATAAGACAAAACCAGATAGTCATATTTATACATCCACCATAAATAAACCTAATGTATTTTCTTATTGAAAGATGGCAGGATGCCACCAACGAAGACAGCTTTACTATTATGTATAATTTTATTGTCAACTTGCTACACATTAGAGTCAGTTGAGTAGAAAGCCTCATGTGAAAAACTGACCTGATTGCCTTCATTGATGCAGGATGATCCACTTCCACTACTTCCTTGAATGCAATGACATTCGAATAGATGTCTTATATACAAATCTTTATGCTAATTAATATAGGTTCCTAGAAGCATACATAATAGTGTATTTTCTCCCTCTGGACCCAAGTGTTTCAAATGTGCCATTCACATTTTCAGTGCAGTGCTCAATGCATCAAAGCATTTCCCAGTTCTGTCATTGTACCTTGATTCTTCAGATTTTCTAGTACCAGGTCCACAATCAGTGGTATCCCCTGGCACTGAGGTGTGGGTTTCATCCATGCAGAATTCTTTCCCTGGGCTCTGCATGCTCACAGTTTTCCTCATGTGTGGTTCCATTCACACAAAGTCCAATAATATTCCTGTAACTTTGCTCAAGTTTTCCCAAGTTCTGTCCATTCTACAGGGATTATGATCACTGAAGTTTCTATTATATTTGCTTAGCACATGGAAACGTTCTTAATGCTTGATGATTTCTAATTAATGGATAGAAAAGAGGCTTTGTTGTGAAATTCTGACTCTGGTCCATTGCAAGCAACTTTGCTGAGGATTCTGGGGTAGCCACTGAGCTTCCTAGGACAGGTAAGTGACATTGCCCATGGATAAGCAAGAGCTAGTGAAACAAGATTTTGCTTTGAGTTACTTTTGTGGAATTTAGCCTTAACTTTTCATAACATTGACATTAAAGTAGCAATACAATGGCTTTTCCTCTCCTTTATATCTAATAATTTTAAATCTTGAGTGAATAACCAAAATTTAAAGTTTAATATTAAATTCAAATGTATACACATACACTCATGGGCACATACATATGTACAGTATAACAAACAACTTAATACTATATACTATGTAAGCAGAGTATAAATTACACTTCTATTGGTTGTCTGATCACAGTTACTTACATGAACAATGAAATATAAAGAGTTTTTAAATTTTTCTTTTTTTTCTGCTATTCAGATTTCTTTGAGTATTGTCCTTCCTTTTATGTCAGATGTTTTTTTATTGTCAGGTAGTACCTGCTGAATGATTTTCTTTACATTTACAAAGTCAATCAAGAAGAATTGTATGTGAACATGAATTCTTTTAGGATATAATCTGAACAGTCCCTGTTTCTTGTGATATGTTTTACATTGTACTGAAGAGTCAATTCATCACCATCAGTTAAGACTTGCTTTTGCTTTGTAGATGATAAAGGAAATCCACTAGATTTAGTGGATGGTTTTGATTAATTAAAAAAATACAGGAAAAATCTAACACACATATATTTTTCCTGAACGTCTGTTGCAAATTTTCAAAAACTGATTCATGATGATGTGTTAAATATTAAAATTAATGTAAGATTAATTTAAATTTATAGGGCAGCTTTTCTTAATTTACTGTCTAGCACACAATTTTTAGCAAGCTGTATAAATAACAAAGACTGCCTACATCCTTCTGTTGTTTCACTGTGGCCCAGTATATTAAAGTTTAACTTGCTAAAATTTTTAAAAATTATGATACCATGCAGCCCATACTTAGCCATGAATTTGGCACAGACTGGTGACTACAGGGATCACCAGGGATTCTTCTGAGCAGTGTGTGGGTATTGACAGTGTCAAGGTTTGCTGTGCTCCTTAGCTTTCTAGATGAACACATGTGGTCAAGCATTGACAATCCACAGTAACATTCCCCTTAACACACAGATGGAGGAAATGCTGCTCTTGGTTCATTATCAGTCTTCTTAGAAGCATGATGAAGGTGCTATACTCCAGTTCCTCTGATTTATAAAGAGCCATGGAAAAAGTAGGTCATGTATGACGGTCACAGTAAGCAGAAAGTTCATGCTACCTCCACATAGCCAGACCCAATTCCTTGGCTTACTGAACTTTCATACTCATGTTGTCAGTTCAGAAAAATGTATATTATTCTCGCCAAAATTGACATTTGACCTTCTTCTATTAAAATTGTATTTGGGTGCAAAATATTATGCTTCTAACCTGACTGTGATACACTGGATAGTTCAGAGGTTCAGAGCACTTTCAAGTGCTGATTCAGGAAGGAAAGGCTCTAGCTGTGGTATGGGACCCAGCACCAAGTTATTTCCCAGTTAATCGGAAACAACCTTAAGCACCCTCTGAGGAATTTAGCTTTGGACTTGATAACAATCAAGGATGATTTTTCTAAATCAAACTACTGAGGATAGTTACACCATACTTTTTCCTGTATTGTACAGGCTTCTCAGTACCTCTTCCCCATCTATTGAAACCATTTACAAAGTTGTGCACAGATATAATCTAACAGCAACCTGGTCTCTTCTATGTTTGTCCAAGAACTTCTTAGAAACAAGGTAAAAACATCGGTGTTAACTGTACTGACTAGTGAAGATGAAGGTGTCATTCTCCTCTTCGCTCTCTGCTGTGTGTACGCTCCGTTTCCCACAGTGATGACCAGGTGGGTTGTGCACTATAAGCTGCTGTCACTCCCCACTTTTCCTCTTCTCCTACTCTCTGAAATGCTATCCTAAGTAAACCATACTTCTGCTTCTGACTGGCTCTGCTTTGTAGAGACATAGGCCAAGATGTTTACCATTAGTGAATCTATAGCTTCATTTTTTTTCTCCAGAGTTTCACTGGAGAGGGAAGGAGGAACATGAAAATTGTCCAAGCTAAATATGCAAATTTAAAGTTACAACTAGCATGTTGAAAAACAGATTTCTTTTTATTTTTAAAGGCAAATATCTCTCACAGGCACAGAATTTTTTTTTGTGATATCTTCACAATTTTACACTTACTGCTCAGCTAACTGTACCATACATGACATGCCAAGTTCTGCTTAGTTTTGAGGCTCACTTTTGTTTGCAAGCAGTGCGGGCAGGAGACAAGAGAGGAGACATGCTTTTCAAAGCGAAGGAAGATATGTCATATTGCATATGACAGACAGTCAGGTGACAAGATATCACCTATTTGACTTTTTCTCATAAAACAGTGAGAGAAATATCTTCTCTTTTCTGTCAAGAATAAAAAAACAAACAAGCAAGCAAACAACAATAGCAACAACAACTAGTTTCCTCTTCTCAAGGGGAGCATCAAATACAGAGCTAGGGAGAACTTACAACTTCCTTTAGAAAGCCTATGTTGAACATATTTCCCTAACAGCTTTGTATCATGCAAGCTTCCTTACAGGCATCCCTAGTACCCACCTATTTTCTCTAACTTCCCCCACTGTATCTCAGTTCTTTCTCTCTCATCCCTACCTGATTGTTCTTCTCTTTCATTGTCTTCTCTCTCCCCATCCCTTAAAATTTTAACAAGATATTTCCCCTTTGCCCAGGTATAAATTGACAAAAGGGAGTGAAAAGCATATAGTCTGCTACTTGACTCAGAGTCAAGTTCATCACCCAATTGAGGCCTATGATTATTAGTTGAGAAATGTGCCCTTTAACCACTGAATATCTAAAGGCATACTGAGTTATTCACAGATTTCCTGAGGGAAAGAGCAAGAAAAGCATGAGTTAGCCAGTGGGATCCTTGAAGCTCTGTGTTAATACTTCGAGAAAGCACAATTTTCTTTCCTAATGAGCATTTAGGTATAAGGACCATGGACATCTTTCTCAATGATAAGGATGTGGTGTAGCATTGCTATGACTCACAAGAGATGAGAGTAGGAGATGGGCTAGATCAGATAAGACCAAGAAGCCTTGGAAAATGGCTGGCTCTGGCTGAGAACATATTAGATGTACCTGAACTCTACAATAGGCAGACTGGCTTTGCTTGGAACATAGGTGATAGATCTTGAGATTTTCTTTCAATAGACTGGATTAAAGGACATCCAGCTGGAAATGTACAGGAGGCTGAAACCCTGGTATTTTTCAAATGGCTAGATGTGGGAAAAAGAAGTAAGCATCTCAAGGTCATTGAGAAAGCTGAAGTCATGGTGCAAATATTGCTTAATTACCAGGGATATTTTTTGGACACTGGAGAAAGTGGGCTACTTGGTGTGAGGGATCACTCTTCTTATTCACTATGTGCCATTTCAGGAATGATAAATTTGAATATGGAGCCTATATGAGACAAATGCAAAGGATAGAAACGGGAATGCATGCTCTCTTAAGGTTTGTATGACACAATTGCCACACCATGCTTGCATTTTTATTGCAAAGCTGAGTCTCATTTTCTGCTGGTGAAAACACTATGAATTTGGCAATTGGCATCCTATTTTTTGCTGGCTCAAAGGTCAGGCATACTTTACTTTCTCCATTTAAAATGTCACAGAAGTCAAAGTTATTATGGGTAATATTTGTTTTTACTCATATTTTTTGCTACAATCTTATTTTAAAGATGGCTCTTTATGTCTAAAGAATGTTAATTTAAGATGAACACAATCACTAAAATGGCATTTTGCTACATTTATATTTGTTAAAGGAAAAAGCAGTGCTATTTGATTGCAAGGCCTTGCTGAAGAATAGTTCTGGTGAAGTACAACCTTCAGGCTATTCAAACTGACAATAACCTTAATCATGAAACACAGGAGAGGTTTATTTTAAGTCCAGTATGACCTCCCTGCCATCTCCAGCAATGAATAGATGATACCATTGGCTAGAAAATGAAGGGGGCATTCTCTTAAACACAATGTTTTATCACTGGTTATGTTAAGAACACCTCTTTTCCTTTCTTCCTTGATTCAGGGGCAGTATAAAAAAAGATCTTAAAAACAAGAAATCAATTACTGTTTTGCTTTCTTTAAAGCAAAAGAAAAAAAGAAAAAAGAAAGAGTAAAAATGGAAAAATATGGATTTTTGGCAAATATTGCACATATTTTAGTTTTTTATAAATGGGAAGAAAATCTAGCAATTTCAGTAGAATCACCTTATCATACATGCCACATCTAAATGAGGGTTCTGCTGATGTCCCTGCTCCTTTCCCTTAGCTACCTCCCTAGTCTGCCCTCTGTTGTTATAACAGAATTCATAAGAATAGTAATGTGTAAAACAAAAAGGCTTATTCTGTCTTATGGTTTGGGAGGCTAGCTAGGTTGTCCAAAATCTGTCAACCCTATCTAGCAACAAAATACTTTTAGGATTGGGGAAGAGGGGGTAACAGAACTGTAGTGAAGGGTTGCAGGATGAAAAAGGTTGAGAACCATTGCTGCATGCCATGTATCTTACATGGCTATTTTTAGATGCTATTCTCCTGGGATGACTGGCTTCTTAGGTTTGGCTTTTTGTAAAGCAATATTAAATACAAATATTCACGTGGGAGGAACATCATTGTTGCTCCTGAAAATCACATTATTAATATTTATTTAACTACTGATCACAGTAATTTTCTGGCCTTTTTATGATTATTTTGGCTTTAAAAATTCAAATCAACTAGGCATAGAAGCACAAATATAGACTTGCAGAATATGGTGATAACCCAACCCATTCACCCTTCACAAGTTTCAAAAGTTGTTGAGAGGCCTCTTCTGTAGCTGTGACAGCTAAAGTTACATTTTCAGTTTTAATTACTGTGATCAAGAGATCTATAAAAGAAAATTTCCACTAACCTCTAAGCTCCACTTCCCCAAAGACACATAACCTCCTAGAATGCTGGGGGCTGGTGTTCATGTAAGATAACAAGCCATGTGTTTTCACTTTCTTAAGCAAGGTTGGTTGTCCCAACCGCACAGAATATGCTTGATCACATGTAAGGGGTGGTGGTGGAGGTACGTAGGCAGGAAATATGTCAGGATGTACAATTCACTTGATTAAATGAAGATGGGAAATATGTAGCCTTGTGGGATTTTCATTTATAAGTACTATACTAAGGTAATTTGCAGCCATTCTCTGCTAATCCCAGGTATGGACCTGGCCACTGTTCATTGTTCTGGTCAGTATTTAATACAGTTTGCTTCAAATTGGGATCATAAATTGTAGTAGTGGTCTTCTTAACTGGTGGAATTAACACAACATGCCTTAAATACTCGATATTTGATTTATAATCTCATTAAATAAGTTATAGTACCATCTGAAACAATGCAAGAATGCTCGTGGCCACTATGTTTGTACTAACAAATGGTTTGAATATTAAATATGTGTCAGTAGTAAAATCATATACATAGGATTACTACAAGTTGAAGATAAAGGAGTTACATTTAAAAGCAAGACTAGGGATAAGACTTAGAAATATATTAAGCTCATTTGGAGGAAATGAATCTTTATCAAGAGAATGCCTTCATAGGATTGCCCTGTAGTGATTGGGCCGGTCACATTCCTTATTGATGATAGATGTGGGAAGACACAGCCTATTGTGAATGATGTCATTTCTGGGAAGGTGGCTGTCGGGTGTATAAGGTAAACAAACAAACACCAAGCAAGCCAGGAGAAGATATCCAGTGAGTAGCACTCATCTATGGCCCCTGCATTAGTGCCTGCCTCTAGGCTTCTGTGTTTGAATTCCTGTACTGACTTCCACAAGTGATAGACAGTAATATGGGACTGTAAAGCTAAAATATAAACTTGTTCTTCCCAATTTATTTTTGTTCATGACGTCATATCATCACATAGGAACCTTCACTAATACAAGTGATAGATTTATACTCATGGTCTGAATTACTGTACTTTATGCATTTTGTCTTCATGGTCATTAAAAATATTTTTTCAGCATTAAAAGTTAAAAAAAAATCTTGGGAACACAGAGATGGCTCTGCTGTTAAAAAACAAACTCTACTTCTCTTGTTGCTCTTGTAAAGGATCTGAGTTTAGTTCCCAGCACTTATTTTAGCAGTGCCCACATGTGGTAGCTCATAACTACTGATTACTCCAAATATAGGGATGTGATACCTCATCTAGCCTCCTAAGAGACCAATGCTCATTGCATACATTATCACCCCCACAGACCAAATAAACTTATGGTGAGTAGATAGAGAAGAACAATACTCTAAAGAAGATGGAAAATTGTACAAGAAATGGAATATAGTAGCACAGAAGTTTCATCTACATTAAATGCAGCCTTAAATGCATGAAAATGAAGACAAGCAGTTCTCACATAGTTTGCTATGAGGAATTCACTGGTTCCTTTGTAGTGAAAACTACTTACATGAAATTGCTAATAGAGGCAATTGAGAGTACACTAGTGATTAGGAAACAATGAAGAAGTATAGAAAAGACAAGGTAATATTCGAAAGATGACTAGAGGGACCTAGGGAGGGTGGGAAGTTCAATATATTGCTGGGGAAAGATTTGTTATTTATTTTGATGAGAGAGAAGTGAACATTTTGGAAACAAAGAAGGAATCCTGTTAAAAGAACGCAAACCTACAAAATGGCAGGAAGATAATCTATGTAGTTCTGTAAAAAGGTAGGGGGAGGCTAAGGCAAATGAAGCTAGGCAGAAGAAATGGACCCAGTAGAAGAGAGATTATCTTCTTCACCCCCACTAGCAGGGAACAACAGAAACAGAGCTAGTGGAAGAGAAGTTTGATGGGGAGCCAAAGGATTTCCTCTGACTCTCATCTGTAGAGCAGTGTGTTAGGATTGTTACAACTCCTGTGTCTGTGGAGTTGAATCGATCAAAGGCTACAGTATTATTGAGTAACACTGGCAGTCATTTGAGGTGCAGGCTCTAATTTCTACCAGATCTCTTGTCCTGCTAGAAGCATTCTGATGCTCAGGGGTGCCTATGTGTTCTATTCATCTGGAGAGCTGGGTTCATATAGGACTGAGAGTCTTATATCTTGCAGGTGCCAGAGAAATTGTCTTGTGAATGGGAGATCCTGCTAAGAGCAGGTTTTTGAGAGTAAGAAAGAAAAGGGCAGGTTGAGAGTTCTTTTAAAGAAGCTTATGGATATTGTTGTTCTTCCTATGGGGCTGCAAACCCCTTCAGCTCTTTCAGTCCTTTCTCTAGCTCCTCCATTGGGAACCCCGTGCTCAGTCCAATGGTTGGCTGTGAGCATTCACCTCTGTGTTCGTCAGGCTCTGGTAGAGCCTCTGAGAAGACAGCTATAACAATTTCTTGTCAGCAAGCACTTCTTGGCATCCACAGTAGTGTCTGGGTTTGGTAACTGTATATGGATGAATCCCCAGGTGGGACAGTCTCTGGATGGCCTTTCCTTCAGTCTTTACTCCATACTTTGTTTCTGTCTTTCCTCAACCAGATGTACCCCCTCTCCCGATCTCTCAGGGACTAAACCACCAACTGAAAAGTACACATGGAGGGACTAATGGTTCCAGCCTCATATGTAGAAAAGCATGGCCTTGTTAGGCTTCAATGGGAGGTGAGGCCCTTGGTCCTGTGAAGGCTCCATGCCCCATTTTAGGGGAATGCCAGGGCTGGGGGGGGGGAGTCAGTGGGTGGGGGAGAACACCTTCATAGAAGCAGGGGAAGAGGTATGGGATGGGGGTTTGGGGTGGAGAACCAGGAAAGGGAATAACATTTGAAATGTAAATAAAGAAAATATCCAATAAAAAAGGAGTTCATGGATACCTTATTTTATTGCACCTCTTCATAACCTACTTCTACTTTCCAGCAGGTGAGGCTGACGATTTTTCCTTTGTAGAGTTTTAAATTTCTTTTTACAAGTTTTTCCTTATATTAACACATTGTGTATTATACCCTCTTTGAATCTCTTCTTCTTGGCTAGTCATCTTCCTTCTTTTGTGTCTTTGTGTGTGTGTGTGTGTGTGTGTGTGTGTGTGTCTGTGTGTGTACATGTGCACACTTACTCTTGTGCCTCTTGTGCTCAGAAGATGCAAGGAAGACAAGTAGTTTGGCATTTTTCCCTCACTGAAATTACTTGTCGTTTGAATGGACCATTAGATCTGCTGTTTTGTACAGTTTAAATCACAGCTTTACAACTGCTGTGTTTCCAGTCAATGACTAATAAGACTTTCTAGCCTGAGAGAACCCATTGAATGCATTGACTGGTGGATCATCAATCCTTGCATTCCGTAGTAGATGGCACAAGGAGATTGAGTACTGAAATGAATGTGGAGATGAGAGAAGGCAAATTCTATCCTTTTAACAAGAAATTTAGCATGGAGCGTATGCTTAATGACTCTTGTTTGAGCTCACTTTTGGCCTGCCATGTCCATGGATGCTACCGCCTACTGGTGACCCTGCTTGGCTGGGAAACATAGATTCTAGAGTATGCAACCATAGCGAGTTTAACTTCTCCACTGCTCATCTGGGAAAATTAGGTGAATATATACAGTTTATATATATCATAGGATTATAAAGTCAAAAGAGATGAAGATAGTTTTGCTTAATGTAGGTGTTTAATACTTTGCAATGTATATTATGCATGTTTCCACTGTGTTTTGATGGGGGATGTTTTCCAAGGTGTCTGTTAGGTACCCAAACCTATGGATGCTGAAGTTTAATCTATAAAATAGCATTGTATTTGAATAAAACTTTTAAATATGTTCCTGTATAATTTAAGTCAACTTTAGTTGATTTAGATGCCTCACACAGTTGTAAATGCCTTTTAAATAGTCATTATACTGTTTAGAGAATAACGGCCAGTAAAGTCATTTATTTATGTACAGTGTGGAAGAATGTTGTTTTAAAATATTTAAATATGCTTTAAAATAAAACAAAACATATTTAAAATGTTTTAAAAGGATTGATTGAATTCATTGACATGTAACTCATTGGTATAGAGAAACAACTGCATTTTATATCACTTGAATTTCAGTATAACATACTCTAGCATACTTTAAACTCCTTAGGGGAGGAATCACAACTTAACTTTTTTTTGGTGACTGGTGACACATTACAATTTCATGCCCAGAAATTGATATAAAGAATCACACTTTTATCTCATAGTATTGTAACAGAAAGTCCAAGAGGAACATGGCAAATTACTTCAGTATTTCCTTGTTTGGTGTTTAACAGTGTACATAACAAAAGAGTGACATACATCATGTGTATAATTAGCATAACATGTTATGCTAATGGTTAAATAGCATTTTTTATTTTTACAGTTAGATGAAAATTCATCAAAGGATATGGAATGGTGAAGAATTCCTTTCTCCTTAGTGTAAAGTTGATGTTTCTAGCTGTAGGTTTTACTATTCTTTCAAAATCGTCTTATAAAACTATCAGAGAAAAACTAGCTTATGTAAGAGTTCCTTTGCTATAACTTGATTAGGAGTCTTCCCAATGCATTTCTCTCTTCATCTTTCTTTAGTAGTATACGATGTCACCATGACCTTAATAGTTTTATACGGAAAAAATTAGCTGCAGAGAGAGCAAGTTGCCACAAAGTGATGAAAAAAATGGAACAAAAAAATCAGACAACTTAACAATTTCTTAGGAATCCTTGATCTACCCAGACAAAATGTACTGTGCTAGAACACTCCAATCCTCTGATATTAATTTTAATTTTGAAACCAAATACTTTTATCTTCAAATGCTCTTTCTTGCTTTGGATATGTGTCCATCATATTTGATAAGAGAGAAACTTAAAACACCTTTTTTTCTTGCAAGTCTGGTAGTGGCAGTTGTATGACATGCTAGTGTGGCAGGGTGGCAACAGAGATAGGGCACTTGCTTCTGTCTCAGGCAGCCTTCTTGGTGTGTGCCTTTTTATCTCCACTGAAAGCTGCTTCAGGACAGAAGCAATTCTGTGCGCATCTTTGCATGAAGCACTCAAGCACAGCAGGATGGCTGAGGACACAGCAGAGTCCTCAGTGAACACTTTCAGATAACAAGAGCAAACATCGAAAGAAATGCTTCTCACTTGACAAAAGCCAGGCAAATCCTACCTCATCATGCTTTGCCTTTTCCTTGATTTGGGACTGTGGACTGTTTCAGGGTGAGATAACATGTTCAAAGGAACGGAATAGAGTCACTGAGGTCAAATCATAGTCTCTGGACAAACCAAGTTTCCTTCACTTTTCCTAGTTAAATAATAGGTACTTAGTACAGTGAATGTATTCCTTGTCTAAAATACATGGGGAAGATATGAGATCACATTGTTTTATGTTCTATATTGGAAAATATTTGCATATGCACACATAGAAAATGAAATATCTTAAATATCAAAATGTTAAGTTCATTTATGTTTTGTGTATATCTTAAAACAGGACATTAAAAACTTTTTGTTATTGTTATTAAACAAAACCACTTTGTTGTTTTGAGACAGTTCAACACATATCCAGGTTGGCCTTGAAATCACTATGTAGCCCAGGCTAGTCTCAAACTCATGGAAATTCCCAAGACTTGAGGCTCTCAACTGCTGATATTGTAGATATGAGCCAGTATTTGGAGTGTGTTTGTGTTTTGACAGCATCATGTAACAAAAAGCCAGTTTTGAAACTTCCTGCTTATAATCTTATGTGGTCACTCAAAAAGTTTTAGATTTCAGAGAAGTACAGGCTTTGAGATTTGAAATATTTAAGCTGTATTCAATATCTGCTGGTGTTCAAAGTATTTACAATTTTACTTCTGGCTTCACTGATGTTGGGAATTTTCTGTTCTTTTGATAGATATGTATTACAATTCAAATAAAATAACAAAAGAGCAGCTCATTTAGATGACAGTTACTCTGAGAAATCTTGAAATGTTCTTTGACCTATATTCATATATTAAAAAGGGTTATAGAATGGTATTAATAAATAGTATTAGAAACAGTTAAAAATCGGGTCTTTTTTTAAAGAGCACAGGAACATGGTTGCTAGAAAACAGACATGAAATAAAAATAGATTAGCCTGCATGTATCTTTTCCTTAAATAGCAATAGCCTCAGAGAAGAATCAAGTCAATTAGCAGTATTCATCTACATATTAAAAAATATAAACAAAGGAAAGAGAGTAATGTGCTTTAATTTTACTTTTTACTGTTACATTATATTATTCACATTCAATGTAAAGAAATAATACATAATCTAAAGAGAATTATGTCTTCACTATTATTCAGAATAAATGCAGTCTTGGTATTTTTGCAGAACCAGAAGTTTTACAATGGGTAGCACATGTGGGCTCCAGTAGACAAATATATAGTTGTCATTCTTTACCCAAGGAAGCATCTTGTGGGCCCTGAATTTTTTTCTACTGACAATAAAATATAGAACTCCTTTAGTTTTTGAATTCCTGCTAAAAGAACTTAAACTGAAACTTCAAACTCAAAGAGTCTGAATTTGAGCTTATAGGAATGCTGGCTAACTGGAAGGGGGAATTTTTTCTTTAATCTGTGAACAGTCATTGCAGAGAAATTTAAGAGTAAAGAACAGGTGAGTTATACGTAAGTGGTTGTTTTGATGTATTATCAGTGATAATTTGGAAGGAATGCCTAGGAACTCAGGTAAATGAGTAGAAAATACTTTATAAATGATGAAAATAAATATTTTCAAACCTTTTGGGACCATGTCTTAGTTTGTAGCTTTGCAGAACTATTATCTATATAGGCTTGCAAATTTAGAGATGTGATTAGTAAGCAATGTATGTGTTAGGGATGAATTGTATGTAAAAAAAATTAATTTTCAAGGAACAATGAAATGAGTTGCATTTATCTTCTTCTGGTATAACATTGTTCTACCTGAAAGTTGGTGAAACAATATTAACTTAGGGTCTCAGAACCCAATACCACAAAACCACAGATAGTTTTCCAAGGATAGCCTTGGAATTATTTGTCTTGCTTCCCTCCTGGTAGTTATCTTAGAACATGGAAGACCAATTTGATCAGTGACCAGTTGAAGCAACAGTGTTAAATCTCTGATCTCTGGAGACTTGGGAAGACCTTCTGCTACCATAGGATGCTGCTTGAGGTTTTCAAATGGTTAGGTATACATTTATGGGTTTTTTGTTCATTCGTTTGTTTTTTGAGACAGGGTTTTTCTTTGTACCCTTGGCTGTCCTGGAACTCACTCTGTAGACCAGGCTGGCCTCAAATTCAGAAATCCACCTGCCTCTGCCTCCCAAGTTCTGGGATTAAAGGCGTGCACCACCACCGCCTGGCCACATTTATGTTTAGGTATAGATTTGAGTCACTTTCCTCAAGGTGAAAGTCATTTTACTAACAAAATTTTGCAGTTTTGGCAATGAAATATTTTCCACACCTAGATGGATGGAGGACAGGCTCAGTAAATGAAATTTCAAGGACATTTTATCTGATTAAAAAGAAAAAAAATACCCAGTTAGGCAGTGGCAGCACACGCCTTTAATCCCAGCATTTGGGAGGCAGAGGCAGGTGGATTTCTGAGTTTGAGGTCAGCCTGGTCTACAGAGTAAGTTCCAGGATAGCTAGGGCTACACAGAAAAACCCTGTCTTGAAAAAAACTAAAAGAAGAAGAAGAAGAAGAAGAAGAAGAAGAAGAAGAAGAAGAAGAAGAAGAAGAAGAA
>NW_022196896.1:33131639-33141704 GCF_008632895.1 Mastomys coucha
GAAGGAGAAGGAGAAGGAGAAGGAGAAGGAGAAGGAGAAGGAGAAAAGGAGAAGGAGAAGGAGAAGAAATGACCCAGCAAAGAAAGGAGATAAGGGAGAAAGGGCAGACGTGATGCCATGAGCACAGATATAGTGCAAATGATGCTTCCATTTGAAAACTGTAAAGGCAAGAAGGAGCAAATTAAATTCCAAGTGATGCCAATGAGCCATGCACAGATTATCTGTCCCTACTATGTCATCTCCCTGAAATTATTTTCTGGAGATACTAGATATAGATACAATTGACCAAACAAGTGCTTCTCACATATCAGAGAGGAAAGAAAGTGTTTAAGTACACCATCAAGATTAATCAATCCTTGGGTATATTCTCCCCATGACACCACATTTCACCTACTGTTCTACCAGGCTAATTTTTTAAGCTATAGATAATAAATATTTATTAAAAGCTTCCCAGACAGCGAGTGTTTTTGATTAGCAGTTCCCTTAAAATCTGATACTCATGTTATTCCTCTAAAAAGCATTTTTGGCTGCAATTTACATTGACTATTGAATTTTCACGAGGGAAATTCATTAGACACAAAGAGTGTAAGTTTTCCTTTTCTTTTTCATCCTTTTAATTCAGCCAGGGTGGTTTACACCCTGGCTCTGAGTCATACTGAATGCATCTGAGGGTTGAAGGGTGGCACAGTGGGTAAAACCAGAGTAAGGAATTTGGGATTCTGATGGATTACCTACAATGCCAGAGTGGGGTACAACCATCCAGGACATATGTGGAAGTTAGTTTCAGTTCTTTATGAAGTTACATTTGTATTGGATAAAATTGGACAGGATCTGGATTTAGATCAAGTGTTAGTGCATATGTTTAAGTTCATAACCTTTTATTCCTTCAACAGGGAGGACTATGTACAGCTTACCATGAAGAATGTTACTTTTACATCTATCATTCAGGAATAGTAAAGGATTCTATGGCCAAATTTCTAGAAGGACTAGCTAAAAGGAAAAGAGAAAAAGGACAGAATAAGGTGTGGTTTGAATCCTGGTTCTCTACTTCCCCATGGCTTACAATTTTAATTTCTACATTGCTTTGACCATTAGTTACAATCTTGTTGCTTTTAAATTTTGGATCTTGGATCTTAAACAGATTGGTTACCTTCACACAGGATCACTTTTAGCAAGCTCAGCTATTCACCATGGCAGTTATTCATCACTATGAAGAAATGCACTGAGTGCACATTCATATGTCCTTCATGGCTTTGGTCTGAATAGGAAAGAATGTGTTATAGAAGGCCCATAGTCAAAAATGGGTAAGAGTGTTCTTGGGTTTCTATAGACCTATGACAGAGACATATATCAATGCTATGTTTGTCCCCCATGATGGGTAAGAAGGAGCAATATAGACAACAACCTAAGACAGGAATGGTCACCTGGCCACTCTATTTCCTAGATGGAATTATGGAAAACAAGTAAATCTTGTATCCCTGTCCAGCTACTGATACTGCTCATCTTTAAAAAACCAAAAAGGGGAAATTGTGCCCTTCCCCAAGCCTTGAGCAGTCTAAACAGATTTTGAGTAGTTGCCACAATGTGTTTTATGATGCAGGTGGAGTACTCACTGCACCTGCAATTTCCTACAGGAATTTAGAGGAATAGACTGCCCTCTGAGCTTGCTTTGCAACATAATCCAGCTGAAACAAAGGATAGGTTTTGTGGTTTTCCCTTTATAAGCTGGAACTGCAGAATTAAACTTTGAGCCTTGATCAGAACCTTTGTCTTGGCTCCATCCTTCTTTTGCACCCTGTCTTTTTTTCATTTCTAATCCCCCTTTCAGGTAGTCTAGTTCATGCATTGCTTCTGGAAAGCTACATATAATAAGGAAAATGTAGCGGAAATGTTTTAAAATTCTTAACACAAGAAAAGGAAACTTGGGCCTGTTTATTTTTAACTGTACTTTAATGTCACTTTCTAAACATCTTAGCTATGTACTCAAAATCATAAAAATGTTTTTTTAATGTAGTGATATGTAGAATTTTACTACATGAAAGGTTTTGCCACAAATACAACTAAATAACAATGACAATCATTAAATATAAGTAGTCATATTTTAAAGGAAGAATCTTTGATGCTAAAATGCAGACTGTCAGAAGAAAAATCTGCACCTCAAAGAAAACAATTTTCATTTCAAGATCTCACGGGATTATAGGCAGCCCTTTAGGACTCTGTAGTCACTGTAACAAGGCAAACTTGGCCCTTAAAGGCATTTGTCTCAGTGTGACAATTTCCAAGGAAGCTGAATGTCAGAAGAAAAGTTGGCATCTCCAGATATTCCCTTGTTCTGTGTCTCCTGGAAAAGGATGCTTGAGGCAGGATGGGTGCACCAGGGAGCCTTCAGACTAGAAAAGAGCTATTATGACTATCAGGTCTCCTAGGGTTTGACCTGCATGCCTGGGGCTGGATGTAATTGAATTACCTCTGGAAGGAGGGACAATATTCCTGACCTAAATTCAAAATATCTGCCTGTTAGCATTTGGCATGAAACTGGCTTATAATTTGAGTCACACTGAAAAATCTTAATTGCTCTAATAATTGAGTCTGCCAAGTTCGCAAGTTGGCTAAGGTCTTAAAAGAATTTTAACCAAATAATGGAATTTCCATCTGGTGTTGGCTAAATCTGGAGATATGGCTACTACTGTTGGATACATTTATTTTAAACTTTCCTACATGTGTAGCTTCGTTATAGGTCATAACTTACTGTCATTATTGGCAGTCGACATTGACAGGGGTTAATCGATTCTTTGGAAAGATAGAGAATTGCAGGTGTCTTGGGTTTAAATGCCAGGCAAGAATAACTCATAATGATATTACAATGAAACTAGCCCTAGGCCTTATCTCTGCTATAATCCATCATCTGGCATTTACTGGCTGCAAAGATTGCCACACTCCACCACAATGTCAGTAATCTCAGTTCAAGATGTAATGATGATCCTTTCCAAACTCATCATTGAAAGTAGCTGCTGCCTGGCTGTGCTTGACCTTGAAGTTACTATTGATTCCCTTTAGAAGAATGGCATTGAACAATATGGAATATTATTTTTATTATTTTATGTATATGTGTGTTCTGTCTGCATGTATATCTGTGCTTTACATGTGTGCCTGGTGCCCCAAAATGTGGTGAGTCTTAGTGTGGGTGCTGGGAGTCAAACCTGGGTCCTTTGCAGCAACAAGTGTTCTTAACTATTGGAGCTAAGCTTGCTCCTTGCTTCTTTAAGGCCAGCATGTTTGCAGGCTACTTGACCAAACTAAATTAGTAGATACTTCCATCTAGTGGTTTTGACAGTACCCTGCTTCTCATCAAATCTTGGGCTCTTCTGCCTAAGCATTATGTTATCACTCTGTTAGCTTGTGCAATTGTTTTGACAAGAGACAAAGAGCATGTCAGGAATCTGCCAAAGATATACCTCCAAAGCCTAAACACCACTTTGATCTTTTCCTCAAGTGAATTTTAGCAAATTAGCCCTTCTTTCCACTTATCCATTACTCTAACAGTATCCTAGAATGAGTTGGGCATGAAGCTGGTGCAAATCAATGTTATAGAGCTCCTTGCCAATTACTGTTTAGCTTACCCTCAAATATTCCTCCTACTCATGATAATAACATTGTGAAAAGAACACAATGTATACAGCAATTTTATTTTGAAGAGTGAATTAGGAAATCTATCAAAACACTAACAGACTGGGAAATGCATAATAATAACAACTCTCTTTACTTCTATGGGTTTTATCCTCCAAGGGAATTATGGACGCTTTATATAAAACACAGGATTAAAACAGCAATTAAAATGCTATAAACCCAGAGAAAGGAGGCAGAATAATGTAACCAAACAACTGTGTTATTCTTTAAGACAAAACTAATCAAATGCTACAATTTATTTAAAGAATCTAAATAGAGAAGTATCCAAAAAGATTCCACATGGATATAAAATTTCACAGCTGATCTCCTAGTCCTCTTGCTCTGATCATTTTTTAGAATCATATATATGTGTGTGTATGTACGTGTGTGTGTGTGTATGTATATATATATATATATATATATATATATATATATATGCAAGCCATACTCAATGGGCTTCGCAGGTTATATTTACATATTTATGCATATATATATATATATATATATATATATATACAAATAGTAAAGAAAAATAGGCCATAATTTTGAGAAGCAATAGGGAGCAGAGCAGGTAGTTTAGAGGGAGGTAAAATGAAAGAGGAAGGAGGGAGGAAAGGGAGGATCCTTTTTAATATTTTTATATTTCAATATTAAAACATTGTTTAATTTTGTTAAATTTTAATCCTAAATTTTTAATTAAAAATAGGGGAAAATGCAGATTCCACATGGAAATTCAGTAATTCAAATCTAGTCTCTTATTATCTCCATCCCATTTACAAGCAGAAGATGATTAGGGGGAGCCTAGGTTGCTTAGAATTCTAGTGGCTAGTGCTCTAGCAAAAAAGATTGAAAGTAAGTCAAAAGGTGAAAAAATATATCATGTTCTATTGTTTGAATACAGTTTGTCCCTGACCAAATTCATTTTGAGACTTGTTTCTAAATTATTCAGTGTTCTTATCTTCTCTGGAAGATATTGTTTACTGCTAATATGAAGCATCATGCTTGTGGTGCTAGTCACAGTGATAAAATACACAGTGACAGTTTGACCAATAGTAATATAACGAGGCTATTAGCATTCCCTTGTATAGGGTAGAAAGTCACCTGACCCACACCTGAGTTCTCGCTAAGATTCCCTTCTGTCTCTATTTGTACATGATCTTGGATTGTGTTAGAGACAGAGGAAGTTGAAAGTTTATTGTCGGGTGGTATTTTTTCATGATGGAGCTGCTGTGAGCCACCCATGTAAGTAATCCTAGTAAATTTATTGATTCTAAGTGGGGCTTAGGTAGAAATGTAGACACATTTCTCTGGGTTTATAGCATTTTAAATGTAGACAATGGTCTGTCGTAGTATCTGGAGTGAAGAAATGTTTTATGTCTCTCCGAGAACAGTCCTTCAAGGCCAGTGTAATAGTGTTAAGAGGGTTGGAGTTTCTGAGGGATGTTCAGGGTCTCCAAATATCCACTGCATAAAGGGATTTGTACTTTACCTGCACTGGAGATGGAATTCCTGCTCCCAAAGGACTTGGGTGAACACACTGGAATATACATGTTCTAAAGGACTCTGGCTTTTTTATACATATCCCCTGCCTTCTGCTCTTCATAATGAAGTGCCCACCAGGGAGCTTTTAACTTTCAGAACAATGAGTCCAAACAAATCTCTTTTGTCAATCCTACAGCCTTAGGCACTTTGTTATAGCAACAGAAAGTGGACCAAGAAATTATATAAAAAGTAATCACTATATAAAAATATTCAGAAATCCATGAAAAGAGAACATCTCTAAATAAGATTCTTAAGAGTTAATGACATTAATAATGGATTATTGTTCTAATATTCTAAAATAAAAAATATTGATGTTATGATTAAATTCCAATGACCACACCTTAAAATGCTTGCAATTTTGAAGATTTAGAGAGTAACTGTTCAAATCCTTACATGCTAAATTACAGTCCTACCTAAATATGGGTCAGAGTGGTAGAAGTATAGCAGCTTGAGGTAACAACTTATTAAATATACAATGCAATTGTAATGCTGTTGTAATTTGTCATAGAAAGAAATGAAGTAGGCAACGAAGTTATTATTTAAAATTTCACTTTCTGATTCTTGAAAGAAGGCTGTTCATTTTAATGTATTTACTTATTTTAGTCAAGGGTTGCAAAGCAAAATTGTGGCATTACATCTAATTCCCATGAGAAAATAATATAGGCATGTAAAGCAACAGAAACCCCTGGGCTGGTATCCCATTTTCAAATGAAATGTCTAATTTTTCTAGTTGAAAAGAAAGAAAATAAACAAACAGAATGAAAAACAAGACATAGCAAGCATGGGCAAATTATTTCTTGAATATGTGCCTAAAAACTACAGCACAGGTTTAGAAGTGGTTTCATGTTGGGCTATAAAACAAAAAATAAAATCTCACAAGAGGGCACATGGACGGCTGAAAGCTTTATGGAATAATTATCCCCATTTGACCATGAAATTAAATTGTGCTAGAACAGGCTGTTTCAGAACACATCTAAACCAGAATCTAGTTTAGTGGATGCTTGACTACTCTGGACAGCAAAAATAAGGAAAACCTGTAGCATTGTGAGCTACAGAAGCTGTTCTTTAGCTTTCTTCTTTAGTAAAAGCTAAATTATGCATATGTTTTTAGTTATTTTAGTCCCTATATATTTTTCTTTTATCATCCAGTATGCAAGGGAAATGAAGGAGTTTAAGCCTCCCTAACATTGGTTCTGTCAAAGGGATCCCACGTCCCTGACGTTCCTTTCTCTATAACATGGTGACTTAATGAGATACATCTTCTCTTGGGTGAAGAAGCTTGAGTTCCTTTCGTGGTTGTTGCTCATGTCTTTACCAAACTGTGTGTGGCCCTAACAAGGAGTTTGTGCAATTCAGTTTAACACCTGGCATCCACATTTCATGCAACCTCATCAATCTGGTTAAGCTGTGCTTCTTTTAGTTCCCCCATGTCATGTTCTCTGTAGTTGACTGAACCATTTTTACTTCCTCTATTTTGATAAATCATTCCCTCTTCCCTCCTCTAATGGTGAAAGTCCAGTATCCCTGCTCCTGCCTATGTTGCCCTTCCCTATGACATTCAGCCTCCTCATATCTACCCTTTTCTAATTGGTGAGGGAGAAACTGCTGTCCCATTTCCCAGTCTCCTACATATAAGATCCACTTAGACTCCATCTTGCAGATGATGTTCACAGTTTCCAGTATTCCCTTGGGTCCCCTTTCCAATTTCAGGTGCAGCAGCCTTCTGTATGGTTGACTAACCCAAACCACTTACATCTCTTTACTAGGGGCATATCATTTGTGGCCAGAACTTTTAAGCTGTCTCAAACCCATAACAGGAAATGTCTGGGAACTGCCTTTAAATAAGAACTGTCATAGGCTCGTCCATATCCTGGTTTCCAGACAGGGAAGGTTCTGGACTGCTTATGAGATGCAGCTCACTGCAGGATTGACATTTTCCCTTCTCTGTCCCACTTCTCTCTCCTTGAGTTCTCTCTGGGTACAGCTGAATAAACATTCCCTCAGGAAGGTCTTCCCTAGAGCAAACGATTTTTAACTTTGGTTATGTCATGCAACCAACATATTTTTGTGAACAATACTTTTGTTGTTGAATGTAAGAATATATCATTTAGATCTGGGTTTTCAATTTTTCTCCCAATTTTCTAGGATAAAGTTTTATACTTATGTCTATGATCCACCATGACTTAATTTGTGCATTACACGTGAATTTCAGGTTAAGGTTAGCATTTTTGTTAGCAAATGAATGCCATGGTGATTCAAGGAAATTTTGATATTTCATGCAGAAGTCCAGAATTTTCTTATTTCTCCATCTCTGAAGCCACACTTTCCTCTACTGAGCTTTTTGCCCATCCTTTGCAAAATCAATTTATGTAAGAACCTGGTATAAGATTGTGTGGGATGCTTTACAAATTTTACAATCTGAAGGAAATTCTACCGAATTTTTAAGTATATTGTGTTTATTGATGGCTCATTCTCAAGGAAGATCAAGACTATATTTTTCTTTGTGCATGGAGAGGCAAGAGGCTGATATCAGATATTTTCCTTAGTCTCTCTAAGTTGTTTTGTTTTGTTTTGTTTTTGATACAGACACCCTCACTGAAAATGGAGCTTACCAATTTGGCTAGCCTGGCAGACCAGTGAACTCCAGAGACTTCTGTTTATGCCTCCCCAGCACTAGGACAAATGATGTGCTGCTGACTTTTTATGTGAGTGAAAAGAATCTGAACTCAGGCAGGATCATAGGATTAGAGGTGAGGAAGACACAACATCTGTCCCAACACTGGGACTAACTGCATCCAGCAGGACCCAGGCACGCAGGAACTCCACTAGCCCAGTGGCACAGGTTGCTTCTAGTCTGTCTGGGCTTGTGCCCTGAGCAGACCTTGGGCTCAAACTGAGAAGCTAGTCTCATAATACCCAGAGGAAGTGAATACTCCCAGGATTTCTAAAGGGCCCAAGATCACAGGATCCAAGAATCACAGGATCTCAGAGACAGTTTGACTCTAAGGAGTTCTGACACAACCAGGATCATAGGAAAGACAGGCACCCATCAGATTTAGCCAGGGCAAGTAGCACTAGAGCTAACCAGATGGTGGGAGGCAAGCATAAGAAAATAAGCAACAGAAACCAAGGTTACTTGGCATAATCAGAACTCAATTTTCCTACCATAGCAAGTCCTAGACACACCATCACACCGGAAAAGCAAGATTCAGGTCTAAAAATCACTTCTCATGATGATGATACAGGACTTTAAGAAGGACATAAATAACTTCCTCAAAGAAATACAGAAGAACACAGGTAAACAGCTATAAGCCCTTAAGGAGGAAACACAAAATTCCATTAAAGAACGACAAGAAAACACAATCAAACAGGTGAAGGAAAGGAACAAAACCATCTAGGATCTAAAACTGGAAATGGAAACAATAAAGAAATCACAAAGGGAGACAACCCTGGAGATAGAAAACCTAGGAAAGAAATCAGGAGTGGTAGATGCAAGCATCACCAACAGAATGCAAGAGATAGAAGAGAGATTCTCAGGGGCAGAAGACACCATAGAAAACATTGATATAACAGTCAAAGAAAATGCAAAAAGCAAAATGGTCATAAACCAAAACATCCAAAAAATCCAGGACACAATGAGAAGACCAAACATAAGGATAATAGGTATAGAAGGGAGTGAAGACTCCCAACTTAAAAGGCCAGTAAATATCTTCAACAAAATTATAGAAGAAAACTTCCCTAACCTAAAGGAAAAGATACCCATGGACATACAAGAAGCCTACAGAACTCTAAATAGACTGGACCAGAAAAGAAATTCCTCCCGTCACATAATAATCAAAACACCAAATGCACTAAACAAAGAAAGAATTTTAAAAGAAGTAAGGGAAAAAGGTCAAGTAACATATGAAGGGAGGCCTATCAGAAATATACCAGACTTCTCATCCGAGACTATAAAAGCTAGAAGATCCTGGGCAGATATCATACAGGCCCAAAGAGAAGACAAATGTCAGCCCAGGCTATTATATCCAGCAAAACTCTCAATTACCATAGATGGAGAAAACAAGATAGTCCATAAAAAAAACTAAATTTATAAAATATCTTTCCACAAATCTAGCCCTACAAAGGTTAAAAGATGGAAAACACCAACATAAGGAGCAAAAGTACACCCTAGAAGAAGCAAGAAAGTAAACTTTCATCAAACCCACACAAACATAATTCTACCTCTAATAAGCAAAAATAACAGGAAGTAACAATTACTTTTTCTTAATATCTCTTAATATGAAAATTAATATTACCAACATATTCTAATCGATTGAAATTCAAAAGTATGAGCAATTAGAAATTTGTTGGCTATCATCCTGTGGTCTCTCTAATTTGGTAATTGGAGAAATAGGTCCAATATTGTACAATCGATGTACACTTTCTGCTTGGATGTACCTGACAGTGTCTTGCTATACACCACATAATGGTCTTGAAACCATGCTTCTCCTATCTCAGCCTCTATATTAGTAGGATTATTTATTTGATGTTTTTACACTATACTATGGTTTTCAGAACAGCTTACATATTTTAAAATTATTTATTCAGCCATAAGAAATGTAGACAATTAACTTGGGAGGGGGCTAGTAAGAGAACAACAAAGAGTGAGACTGAATGCTTTGTTTGATGTTTGTAACTCTTGTATCAAGTTGAAGAAGAGGACTTTATAAGTTACTCTTTCTCTGAGATGAATGCTTTTCAAAATCATCACAGCCAGTAAACCAGATTCTTACCCTCCAATCAGAACCAATGTTCATTGAAACAGTTGGTGAATGACTTCATGGATAGACCATCTTAATACACACACCATTTCTTAAA
>NW_022196896.1:33141791-33154518 GCF_008632895.1 Mastomys coucha
GCTGAGAATGAAGACAATCACTCAAGTCAAATAGCTTTGACCATAGCAGAAAATCTGTATCCAAAAATGATGCCTACAATTATTCCTTGGCACAGCAGAACTGTCAACTCTTAGCTACTATGGAGGTAAAAATCCTTTGGTGATGTGAGGGTCCTTGAAGTACAACCTTATTACAATGAACTCCAATGCCTAAAAATTGTTCTTATTTTGGGCTTGTACCACAGTAAGAGCCAAGATTTTAAGCTCTACTAAAAATAAAACAAACAAACAAAAAGACTTTATCTATTTATGTTCACTTAAAAAAACTTGTGATATATTATTTTAAAATATATAGTTAACATATTTGGAGTCATTTAAAATTTATATTGAGAAAAATGTACATATTTTCAGCATCTACATAAGATGGTTCAATTGATTGTTGTTTTATATCAAACAACTTTTATGATACTCATTTTTATTGTTACAATATTTTATATATTTTAAAGAATATGACAAAATAAATAAATGAAAGGTATTATAGGTATTGAAGTGGGGGCCTCTGGGAGGAGTTTGGGTACAAAAGGGAAAGAATAATGTGGTATAATTCTATTTACTTAAAGTATGTTTTTAAAGTCAACAAATTCTGATAAACTGAAATTATATATCTTTTCTCATCATAATGCAATAAAACTTAAATCAGTATTTAAAAAAAAGAATCTGAACTTAGGTCCTCCATCCTTAAATGACAAGGACTTTACTGACTGGGCCATCATTTAATTCCTGAACTATGCATTTCTAATTTCATTCTTAAAAATATTTGTTGCAATGAAAGTGAAAACTCAGGCTGGAGAGATAGCTCAGTAGTTAAGAGCACTGATCGCTCTTCCAGAAGTCCTCAGTTCAATTCCCAGCAATCACATGGTGGCTCACAAACATCTGTAATAAGATCTAATGCCCTCTTCTGGTATGTTTGAAGACAGCAACAGTATACTCATATATAGTAAATAAATAAATCTTAAAAAAAAAGAAAGTGAAAACTCAACTCAATTCAGCCCATTTGATTGGTTCTAGTCTTTTTAAAACCATGTCTTACAGACATGTTGAAATGCTAAGGAATGAGTTTCCTAATTGTATTACAGTTTCTTCTGTGTCTCTATGTTGAAGGTTGAATCTATACCTAAAAGACTGAGATGCTAAATAGTCAGGCACAACAATAATCTCTCAAGAAACACTTCCTTAATGAATGCAGACAACTACTCTTTCCGAATTACAGGAACTTTATCTTCCAACATCTATAGCTTTCTAGTAAATGTGCACACAACTCTCATTCCTCCCTGTTTATGAGTAGACAGATATGCCTTCCTGTGAACATGGTCCTGGCTTGTCCAATGCTTGAACCCATCATTTCCCCACTTGGTCACTCAATCTTTCTAGCCTACTAATTACTTTATGGATCAAACTCAGAAGAAGTAAACTATATTACATATCTACTTACAATCCAGGTACAATTATTGTTTGGTTATTCTTGTCATTTCTACCATTAATTTATATTTCAATACTTTGAGGCCTAAGGAATTAACAAGAATTGTATTTGTACTGAGGAGAGGATTGTAAAAGGTCATATCCTTATAACTGGATCAGATTGTGTTTTTTATGAAAGTGATTTGATGGGCACTTTGGTTTGGTTGACTGGAAATGAAGATTGCTGGCTTCCTTATCAGGTTTATTTGCCTGTGTTACTAGCATTAGTAACATGATTGCATAGTTTTATGTTTGATGATAATCATTTTTGCAGAACATTTAAAATGTATATCTGATGGCCATTTTGATATACAACATCCAGTCTGAATAAATAGAGTCTAAAAACTGGATTTGCTAAATGACATACCCAAAACACAAAGTTAATTAATATTTTCAGCCACCAAACCATATAGATGTACATTGATTAGTGGTGGCTACACTTTCTGAAAGATTCACCATTAGCTGACTTTGTGGTACATGACACAGAGTGCATTTTTATGAGCTAAAATGGCTATGATGTCACTGGAGATAAAATTTTATGAGACAATATCCTCCTTGAGGGCCATTAGTGATCAGGTCATTGTTGAGAGGTAGAGACATTTCAGGCTAATTTGAAAGAGATGAAAGATTCTCTCACATGCTGCTCTGATATTTTATAGCATCTTTAGATTCTCTAGAACATCAACATTTTTAGAAATCCTCACTCCAGGAGGATCAGGTGCCAGCCTGCTCAGGTCAATGTTGTTGGTGTGGTGAAGCACTGTTCAACATTCCTTCCTTATGAGTAAAATGCCTTGAGTCTATGCTGCCCAATATAATGGCTGGACTCTGAATAGCCACTTACAAATTCAACATGTGGTACTGTGGAAGTGGAGTTTTATTGATAATTAAAACTTAAATTTGAAATCTATAGGTGAAGAACTGTGTCTAGACCTTCTCGGTGGCTGTCTATCTTTATTAGCTGATAAAAATTTGGCTGCCTCTTCATTTTTTACTTTGTCTGATCTTATTCTCCAACTTTACAGAAATGCAAATGAAGTATTTTAAAATTTAATAATCTTATTTAAGTATTTAATAATCTTATTTTTATTATCCCTGACATTATAAGCTTGCTCCTTCTGTCTTTCTTAATAAAGCATTGATGAGAAGGTGAGAGACAGTATTTTAGACCTCACCTCATCACAAGCATTCTTAAAGAGTGATCTTAACCTCAAGGTATCTGCCTTTTCTTACATTTGTTTTCTTTTTCTACATAACAATTGACTTTTAGGAAATCTTCTTTACCTAGAAGTCCTCCAGTGGTGGTGCAGGTCAATATCCTCCTTGGATGGGAGGTCACTGTCCTGCCTTGACTTTTGTCTTATAAGTTCTCAGGAGATCTCATTACCCCACATTGTGATGTCCCATGGAAGATAGAGCAGCACCTCCCTCATGCTGCCACTCTACCACATCTCCTTTCAATGGTACATTGAACTCTTTGGTCATTTGTTCATAAATATCCTTTCCATTCCCAAAGCCTTCACTATCCAAACATTTTCATCACCATTGCCTAAATTTGTTTTATATGGCTATGACAGGATACCTGAGACTGAGCAATTTATAAAGACTAGACAAAAACCTCACAGTTTATACCTCCTGTTGACACCATCCAGAGAGGATTACATTTTAACATGAACTATGGAGGAAGCAAACATCCAAAAAGTGGTTCCACTGGATGGATATATTTACTCTTGAAATTCATATCACTCCACTTTAGCTTGCTATCCTAAAACAATCACTCACAAAAGCCCACTCAAGAACTTTGGATGCTGTACACATCCCATTCTCTGACTCATAACTGTTATAGGCAACAGCCTTATTTTCATTCAAACACAGCTCCTGCTACTGTTGTTTGACTCGGGAGAGTTTCCCAGCACTTGTTTTTTTTTTTTTTTTTTCAGGCTCTGTCGCCTCTCTTCAATGCAGCATGGAGTCTGCTATCCATCCTTTTAAGTTGCTCATTTACTAATGGTTTCAACCCTCTTCCTTTGTTGATCTCTGCCACTCACCTGGCTGACCCCAAGCCAAAAGCAATTGATCTGCCTTGCTCTCCTCTTACTTTAAGAGCTACAATATGTGTCTGGAAATGTCACCAGATCAACTGATAGTGGCCACAAACCTGTGGTTAAGTTCTTGGGACCATCAAAGCTACTATTACATAGTGCTGCTGATCTCCATAATCTCTTTCATCTCTTCTCCAGAAAGTTGCCCCTTTCCTGTGGGAACTCCTCTAGCCCAGTTTTCTAGTGACCATGTGTTCTTGATGACTGAATCTGTCCCGCTGGTCCAAATCCCTCACCTAAGGCACCCTGATTTTCCCCACATACCACTTCAAACACATGTCTGCTGTGGTTTGGATGAGAAACAACCCCCTAGAAGCTCATGTATTTGTATATTTGGTCCCCAGTTGATGGCAGTGTTTGGAGAGGTAGGTATAAACCTTTTAAAATGTGGAGCCTTCACGCAGGAGGTATGCCACTAGGGGTGGGCTCTGAGAATTTATAGACTCACCCCATTTCTAGTTTGTTCTTTCTGCTTCTTTCTGCTTCTTGCACGCACAGCTGAGATATAATCTCTCAGCTTCCTGTTCCTGCAGCCATGTCAGATGCCTTCCATGATAAATTCTTATTCCTCAAGAAATTTAAGCCAAAATAAATCCTTTTATCTATGTTTCTTTAGTTATAGTCTTTTATCACAGCAACAACAAAATAACAGATACAATGTCCAAAACAGTTTCCAGCCTCTTTTGTCACCACAGTGTTTCCTCTGTGTTTCTAGTCTTCGTGGGTTATGAATCTGACCTTTTGCACACTGAGCTATCCCAATAGTCACAATGACCATCTCTATTCATGACTTGTTTTCCCCTATATGTTTCCCTGTACATTTCATCTTTCCATCCAGAGTCATTAAAGTTCAGTCCACATTTGTTTTATATGTACTCCTGTATCTTTTGCTATATTCTTACTCATTTCTAGGAACAGAGCAATCTTTAAGATATTTTTTTTCTTCAAAACAAAAATGATCATATCATTAACTGACATTCCTTAGTGATTCCCTCTTAATGATTGACACTTTTAGGATCAAGTTCACATTCTGGCATCTTTGACCTCGGAAGGAGTTCTCTGGTCTCCTCCCTTTGCCCTTTCCCTCTCAAATGATAATCATGGCACTATCAGCCCCATCATCTTCTCATTTGTGACAAGGCTATTTTTCCTTCTTTGTCTTGTGCTGTTCATGCTGCCAGGAATATCTTTATAATCTATTTTTTCCCAGTGGGTACTTATTAGCACCTACTTATTAAAATTAGCAGAGCCAGACAAATCTGTTTTGAGAATCATTCTGTAAAATCACTGGCTGGTGCTTTCCAAAATCTCAGGAATGAGAAACAGGGAGATAACTATTCTAGATTGAAAAATGTAAGGACTAAATGTAGTAAGTGAGTACAGGCTGGACACCATCCTAAATAAGAGAAGCTACTATAAGAGTTGGGCAATGGAAGAAGCTAGAGTATGTAGTACAGTCCACACTGGATTTGGCTAAGTGTTAATTTCTTGGATGACTGTCACATTAGAGAACAACACTTTCCCTGAGAATAACCATCAAGTATTTAAGGGTTAAGGAGCAGTTTCTGGCTTTTATTGCTACCACGATGTTTCCTCTGTGTTTCCAGCCTTGGTGGATTATGAATCTGACAAATCATGTTAGAACTAAAATAAATTTTGTGTACATAAATTATTATGTGTTCAACTATAGTTGTATAATGCTATATGTTTATACCATGTTATATACATGAAGGTATATACATAAATATAAAGAGAGACTGTGTGAGTAGGAACAAAATGAGGGAGAAAGAGAGTAATAACCAGGTTAATGTGTTAATTTTGTAGAATTGGCAGAAAAATACATAGGAGATCCATGTATTTAACCTAGTGACATTTCTGTGAGTTTGAAGTTCTTTTTATAAAAATTAAAAAAGAAATTCTAGGATACTTTGATTCTAGCTTTGTAATATTGGTTAAGCTGATGTTTGGGATTCTGTTCTCAACATCATTTTTAGCATGTAAGAGCTATATTAAAAAGTGCTATAGAATTTTTATAATATAAATATTTTATTTAAATGTTCTAAATAATGAGCCTCTGTCAGTATGTTCTACTCTTGAAAGAACTATTATGGTGGGCCTCAGCACTGGTATCAAGTGCCCAAGGTTCTGTTCTTAGTATCATCAGGAAAACCATGGTAAAGAATAATTTTGAATAAGTCACAAGATAGACCTAAGAAATGCTGGACTTGCAGATAACGTTTATTCTTAGATGTGACTTTTGGTGTCTTTCCCTCAATGCTTTGCTTCCACCCCCACTGCCCCCACTGTAGTGCACACGGGAATGAGTCATAAGTACACATTTATGAGTATCCAAACCCTGCTCTAAGAATGAAGCAAGTTGTAATGTGTGGAAAGGATTAAATATTTCTGTTTCCTAAAAAGATTTATTTTGTATTTTCTCTTCTATTAAAATGTATTTAGTTTTAAAATGTTTCTAGATAAAAGCCAGAAAATTACACTGTAAATATGAATATAAAGAAAAGAAAGCTTGTATGTATCTGTTCTCCTCAGAGGTCTGGAAGAAGATGTCTGGGGAAAAAATCATCCAGACATCGTCCTCTTGATAAATGCCGTACATTACTTGATTAGCTATATGTCTAGAGAGACTGATTTTGCATATTTTTAAGAGAAAGAATTATGTATAAAATTTTATAGTTTAAAAAATTATGACAATTCTCGTCTTTATTTTCCTCAGTTTTCCAGTAAAATGGCAAACCTCATCTTTTTCTTATAAGGACATGATTTTGCAATTCACAATTATGTTATGTAATTCTCTATGATAACTCTCAAAATCCTAAATGCAGAATTCTCTATGGCAACAGTACATTGTGATAGAGTTTTTGAGGGCAAAGGTACTCCTGTTCTAACCTCTGTTATGTATTAGGCATATACTGAGTTTTAACAAATACATTTTGTGGCTATAGCAACATGGAAATCTATCTTTCCTTAGGCAAACATTTTATTCTTCTTGAAAGTTGAATATGAATGTTAGTGTAATATTGGACTTGTCTAAAATTGTAGTCCTATATTGCTCATTCATTAGATCAGACATTCTCTCTTTTAATTCACAGATGTTCCCAAGTACCCAGTGACTCTTTCTTTTGTTTCCTTGATTAGGATATTGTAGCAGTCTTATGACAATCCCAAACTCCGATCCAGGAAAGCAAGAGCTCCTTGAAACACTGATCTATAATATCCTTTAACACCAAAGATGCTTCAAAAGTCATTTTAGGTTGCTTACTTTACAGATGAAGAAATCAATAGTGTAGACAATGAAGACCTGTTCAGGCTCATACAATTGAAATTCTAAGAATTGATAATCCAGAATTTTTTAATCATTTATTTATTTATGTATTTATTTATTTTAAACTCCAGATTTTATTCCCCTCCTGGTTCACCCTCCAACTGTTCCACATCCCATACCTCCTCCAGGCCCCCTGTCTGTATGAAGATGACCCCATTCCCCCACTCCACCAGAACTCTAAACTCCCAGGGATCCCGAGTCTCTTGACTTCTTGCATCTTCTCTGACTAAACCCAAACCTGGCAGCCATCTGCTGTATATGTTTTGGGGGCCTCATATCAGCTGGTGTATTCTGCCTGGTTGGTAGTCCAGTGTTTGAGAGATTTCGAGGGTCCAGATTAATTGAGACTGCTGGCCCTCTACAGGGTCACCCTCCTCCTCAGCTTCTTCCAGCTTTCCCATAATTCAACCACAGGGATCAGCTGCTTCTGTCTATTGGTTGGGTGCAAATATTTGCATCTGACTCTTTTAGCTGCTTGTTAGGTCTTTTAGAAGGCAGTCATGATAGGCCCCTTATTGTGAGCGCTCCATAATCTCAATAATAGTGTCAGGCCTTGGGATCTTGCCTTGAACTGGATCCCACTTTGGGCCTGTCTCTGGATCTTTTTTTCCTCAGGCTCCTCTCCATTTCCATCCCTGCAGTTCTTTCAGACAGGAACAACTATGGGTCAGAGTTTTGACTGTGGGATAGCAACTTATCCCTCAATTGGTGCCCTGACTTTCTGCTGGAAATGGGCTCTCTACAGATTGGGAAAAAAACTTCACCAACCCCACATCTAGTAAGAGGCTAATATCCTCAAGAAGCTAACCACCAAAAAATCAAACACCCCAATCAGAAAAAGGGGTATAGTACTAAACTGAGGACACACAATATAGGAATCTCAAATGGCTGAGGAACACCTAAAGAAATGTTCAAAGTCCTTAGTGAACAGAGAAATGCAAATCAAATCAAACCTTTGATTACACCTTACACTAATCAGAATCACTAAGATCGAAATCTCAAGCAACAGCACATGTTGATGAGGATGTGTAGAAAGAGGAACACTCTTCCTCTGCTGGTGGGATTGCAAACTGATAAAACCAGTCTGGAAATCAATGTGGAGTTTACTCTGAAAATTGGAAATAGATCGATCTGAAGACCCAGAAATACCACTCTTGGGAATATTCCCACAGGATGCCTCACCATTCCACAGGGCCTTGTTTGTGACAGCCACAAGCTGGAAACAACCCAGATGTCTCATGACAGAAGAATGGACATTGAAAATTTGATTCATTTACACAATGGAATACTATTCGGCTATTAGAAATGAGGACATCCTGAGATTTGCAAGCAAATTGATGGAACTAGAAAATATCATCCTGAGTAAGGCAACTCAGACCCAAAAGGACATGCATGGTGTGTACTCACTAAAAAGAACATAATAGTAAAAAAAAAAAGTACAGAATACCTAAGATATAGTCCACAGAACTCAAAATGATCAACAAGCTGAAGGACCCAAGTGAGGATGCCTCAGTCCCATTTGGGTGGGAGAAGAAAGCAATCACAAGGGGGGAGGGAGGGACCAGGGAGGGAAAGTAGAGGGGGGGGGAGAACATGATTTGGCATTGGGCAGGGGATGGGGAAAAGGGGGAAGGACTGAAGTCCTGAAGGCCAGCAGAAAGAATGGAAACAGGCAACCTTGAGAGGGAGGAGTTTGGGGGCACCCTCCAAAATGTACCAGAGACCTGGGAGGTAAGACACTCAGGAATCAAAAGGAGGGACCTTAGATGAATCCAGCATTCTTCACCACTATTCATTTTTCTACCTTTTATGTATAATTGTGTTCTTTCCTTCTTTTAAAACATTTTTAACTTTTAATGTGTGTGCGTGTGTGTGTGTGTGTGTGTGTGTGTGTGTATGTGTGTGTGTATGTGTGTGTGTGTGTGTGTGTGTGTGTGTGTGTGTGTATACAGGTGTCCATGGAGTCCAGAGAGGTCTGATTCCTTTGGAGCTGGAGTTATAGGAAATTCTAAGTCACCTGACATGTGTACTGGGAACCTAACTCAGGTTCTCTCCAAGAACAGTTTGTGTTTTTAACCTCTGTCCCTCTCTCCAGGTAAAGCTTTGTTCTTTAGGTATCTCCCACCTAATTCTACAAGTAGTATTTCATCCAAAGCAAAAGGTGTAGTGAGTGTGATACACGCTGATTGTACTTCACTTTCTTTTCTTAATTTCCACAGTCTTGAGCTCTCCACTGATACTATGCAATCTGAAGGAATCTTTTTTCTATTTAGGGGTAAAAGATATACTTCTCATCTTAGCAGGGTATAGAGCTTAGTATTTTTACTCAATTAATATTCATTTATGTTCCAAATTTCTAAAGGAACCAGATTCTAACCCTTGGTTTCTAGGTGTCATTTGCATTTGTTATCTCAACAAGGAAAATAAAATCCAGGGATTAGAAAAGATATTAAGTCTTTTATAAATGAAATGAGTTCTTTATAGTCTTAACATGTAACGATGAACAGGCTATCACTTTCTACCCAATACTTAATCTATAATTTTCTGTTAATGATGGAATGGCAGAGTTTATCTGTTCCAGTGGATGTTGAAAGACCCTTCTGCATACTCTCCAGTTGCACCAGCTATGTGCCTATGTGAATAGCTTTTAAAGAACAGAATAAAGTGTGTGCAATGCCATATCCTTAAGATGATGGATACCCTCTCATCTTTGTCTTTCCTTTCATGCCAGTTAGAATCCTGATTTGTTGTTGCAGTAATCACCTTCAACAAGAGATGAAGAGAAGTTATAAGAACATTGGACAAAATGATATGTGGACACTGGGTTGCACTTGAAGGGTCATCTCCCTACTAGCTCTGGACAACTTCTCCCAACTTTTGTATAAAAAGGCATACATTTTTATTTACACATTTTTTTTAATTCTTCTGTTGAAGCAGGAACACTATGAATTGCAATTTTTATTTAATTCTATTTAATCAAATTTTTAATAGATTTGTGTAAAATAACAAAATGGAGTCAAATATTCACTGGAATGAACATAATGTGCATGAATAGGATCAATAAATCTGTACAATTCATAAGCTAGTCATGATTGGACTGATAATTAGTATTTATGCTTCATTCAAGTTTTATTATCATTTTGTTTTGCAATATATTTGGAAGATACAGTCCTCACTTAAAAAAGTTGCTGAGGTCCAGTAAGCATCAAGGGAAGGCACCATGTAGTGGGCCACACTAATGCATAAATCTTAACACAAAGATCCATTAATTTGTTTACAGCTTTGTCCTCATATAACACCTTTTCTTGCCAAAACTTACATTTCTTGCCATACTTGGATATCTAAAGTTCAATGCAAGAATTAATGCACTGTGGTTATTTCTTTGTTCCTGCTATTACCATATACTTGATTTTTAATCTTATTATATACTTCCAAGTGTCTCAGTCTTGGTGTTCTTGATATAAGCCTCAAAAACTATACCAGTCAACAAGCATTCTTGTTGCCTTCACTGAGACTCCTCATAGTAAAGATATCTGGTTTCTTTCATGTTTCATTTATCCATAACTATTCTTTCAACACAACTTTCAACATCTCCTCTTATGGAGCTTGAAAGCAATGAACGCTCCAAATAAGGGAAAGATCATAATCATAACTGTCCTTTGATTCTTTACTGGTATGAATAGGTCTTAGTAGAGCCACCTCTCATACATAGAATGAGGCACATATAAAAGTGTCAGGCTCATGTGCTGTCTTAAGTGATCCTGTTGATTAGGTGTGAGGCAAAACCAATATACAGAAAGAAAATAAGGGGCTGGGGAGATGGATCAGTGGATAAGAGCACTTGTTGCTTTTTCAAAGGACAAAGATTCAGTTCTCAGCACCTATGCAACATTGAATTAAATGAGGCTTATTGTGACAGTAAAATATGTTTCAAATTTTATAGGACACAATTAAAACAATAAGGTTCCTGCAGGCAAAGAAAAATCTCTGATCAATGTTTTACAAAAATGCCTCATGACTATTTCAAAACGTAAAAGGAATGCAAGAAAACAGGAATCAAAAATAATAAATATTAGAGCCAAATACAATGACATAAGAAATTGAAAACTAGAGAAAACCAATAAGACAGTTGTTTCTTACACTGGCAAAACCAACAAATCTTTGACAAGACTGGAAAAGGAAAAAAGAATGGGAAACAGTAAATGACCCCTAAGCTCTTACCATTATACCTACAGATTATAACCCAATAGATGGTGAGTCACACAAAGACCACATAGTGGTTAATGTACAGAGAATAAGACACTGGCCAGTACTTAGCACAAAATGGGACATCTGAACCATACCACACCCTGAAGTCTCAACAATCATTAGGGAAGATGGGGTAAACTGTCACAGGCAGAGTGGGTGGACATCTGAAACAAACAATTTCCTAGATATGACAGAGTTGTTGCACTCATAAACTTATATAATCTTTGACAATATGTACAAGATCTCTGCAAAATCAAGTCAACCAAAATCCCAGCATGAAAGATGGAGCGTCTCCTGAAGCGCCACACCTCAGTGAAGAGGTACTGGCAATTGATGGCTATTGGCTGGAAAGTGGGTCAGTTTTCTTGAGGGGTGTAGTCCTTGAGAGGTTTCCAATGTTCCTGTAGATATCCTATACCCATAAATACTTATGCAGCATTAGGTGGAGTCAGTGGATTTTTAAAAAAGAGAAACATAAAGTTAGGAGGGAATCATTATGGGGAGGACTAGGAAAGTGATTAGAAAGTAAGGACTTGAGGTAGGTTTAATTAAACCACACTCTCCATATGCATGAAATTCTCAATAAAAATAATAAAAGAGAACAGCAATCATGATGAAAAGAAAAGGCATGAACAGTGTATGCGAAAAGTCTTACACCTAAGATGAAATGTACCACTTTCATGAGAAACTCCCATAATTCTCCCGCATGAAATATAATTTGAAAATCCTACTATTGTTGAAAATATTAAAGGCCATCTATAAATTACTATACTCTTTGAATAAAAGTTTAGATCCTGGATGGTAATCTCTCCAACATTTATTCCTTTTTTCCCCCTCAAGATTGCTTTGGCTATCTGGGGTCTTTGGTGACTCTATTTACATTTTCCCTGTTTCTGTAGAGAAATCTCCAGGCCAAGATGGTGTCTCTGTTTGGTTTAAAGAATTAATCACAGTTCTATACAATGACTTAGAACATACAAAAGAGTTGAGAACTCTTCCTAGTTTACTTTATAATGCTGATGCTGCCTTATTCTAAAACGAGAGAGCTAGACCACATAAAAATCAAATTACAGACCAACATGCCTTTTAAATATAGAAGCAAATTCCTTAGCAAAATATTGGCAAGTAGAATTAAGTAGCAAAGAAAAGCTATACATTGTAATCAACAGAGTTTTTTTTCTAGAGATATAAGATTTTTTTTACAATTACATATCTGTTAAAAAGTATAAGGATAGAAAAATCATAAAATTGTATTAAATGATACATATAAATAATCTGTAAAAGCCAACATCTATTCAAATCATGAAAGAAAAACTCAGAATATGAAAGTAAAACATAAACTATAAAACATTTATAATATGAAGGTCATATGAGAATAAAGACATTCCATAACTTTATATGAACATATATAAAGCTATCTATTTGGTCCCTATTTTTAGATGACATCATTTTCTAAGTGAAAAATCCCTGATAAAAAACTTCAGCAAAGTAGCTGGGTATAAAATTAACTCAAGCAAATCAGAGGCCTTCCTAT
>NW_022196896.1:33155647-33160385 GCF_008632895.1 Mastomys coucha
AAAAAAAATATATAACCAGACAAAAATGAAAAAAAAAAAAAGAAAAATCCCATTGAATATAAAACAAATAGTACAACACAATCTTTCTTGAGCTATAAAGTCAGTTTAACTGGCTGCAGGTCACACAACCACATGCAGCCGTGCTCTCGCTTGACAGCAATAAATACTGGACCCTGGAGCTAACATTATAACCATTCACATGGACATAACTTCTTATAAACATTCACATGGATGAAGCACCTAGGTCTGTGTCTAAAAGCTTTTAGATCTCCATGATATAAGTGAGAAGAGTGTCCTAAGTAAGATGAAAGGCTTACATGTTAATGCATTAGAAAACAAGGCATAGCGAAGTTATCAGTTCTTTCCCCAAATTGATAAATAATTTTAACACTTAATATATACCCACAATTAGAAATGCATCTTAGCTTTGAATATATAACATGAAGTTCTCAAACTTACACTGAACAAAGGAGACATTTTTCTTTTGGATTTAGAATAGGCAAAGGTTCTTAATTTTGAAACCAAAAATATGAGCCAAAAAGGAAGATTAATGAAAACATTTGTGTCAAAATTACAGATTTTATTCTTCAAAGGACCCATAATGCAGGAGAAAATATTACCAGAAAATGGGCCAATGAATAAAGATGAATAATGCCATGTTTGTTGATGATCTGAGTTCTGTTCTGAGGATCACCATGATGGTGAGAACTGATTTGCTCAGGCTGTCCTCTGACCTCTACCAGCGTGTACTCAATGAATAAATGTAAACAAGTACTTTAAAGTAAAATACTTACAAATTAAATATCTGGCCGAGAACTAATATTTAGACTCTGTATTAATAAAATAAATAAACAATATAGCCAGAATTAGAAGAAACAAAGAGCTTTTCCAGCTATATGAATATGAAAATGACAAAGTCGTATGTGTAAAGATGTTTATTACCATTACCTGTGAGAGAAACAAGCCAAGCCCACATGGTAAGAGAAGGGTCATGCTGGTGATACATGCTGCAAATTGGTTGAATCTCCAGATAAATATACTTGGTGAAAAAAATACATAAAGCCTCCAAAATAATAAGGCCCTTTTATTTATACACTACGTATGTGGTACATTCATGTATTCATGCTCACTGTATTTGCATGTGAGTGAATGTGTGAGTGCTACATGTGACAACCAAAGATTGTTATGGAATATTTTCCTCAGTGGTTGTCCACATTATTGGTGGGTCAGGGTATCTCATTGAACCTGGGGCTCACCAGTTCTGCTTGAGTGGCTGGTCACTGACCTTCAGGGATCTCCCTGTATCTGTCTCCTTAGAGTTGGGATTATAGGCATGTGACAAGTAGCCAGCTCTTGATATGACTGCTGGGATTCAAACTCAGGTCCTCAGGCTTAGGCAGCTGTATAGGCTAAACTATCTCTCCAGACCTATCATGGAGAATAGACCAATTCTTGCCACTATTCAGACTGTAGGTGAAAAATGGGGACTGAGATTGGCTGGTAAGAGTAACATGAAGAATCCTCCTGCTGGGAAGTCATGTTTCACCTTTCCAGGATTTGTCCATTGGGCTAGCTGAGTAAAAGGAACAAGAATATTCCACAGATGTATGTCAGCTTACAATTTTCTTCAAACAAAAAGTGAAATTAAAAATACAATAGAGAAAAGAGAGTTGGAGGAACCAGTGGATGTCTACTTTAAGACATTTTGTTCCATACTCAGTGTAAATATTCTCAAACTATAAAATTCATTATTATTTGGCACAGAATGAGGCTGAGGCTGAAATTAGTTTTACAAGTGAATTAAAATATCTGGTTTCATTCCAGAATGCACCTTCAGGATCCATTGTAGAGGCACTATTTTGGAAAATTTGAACATAAAGTTCTTAAGTGAATTAAATAAATTTTACATCCCTTACTTTTCTTGGCATCACATTTGGCTATTATTTTTTAATTAACTGCAAAACAGCAAAGCCTAAAATTAAGTCACCAGGCATTGTATTCTTCACATACAAGAGAGCTCTTGCCCTTGAAAGCTGAATTGCAGCCTTTGTGTGTGCCTGAATGCTGAGCATTCCCCTGGAGAGGACACAATGCCCTGAAAATGGATAGCAATTCCCCTTAATCTTCTTGTATATATGGGAGAAAAGAGAAGAAGTGGAGATATGCTGTGTGCAGTGAGATCTGTTGGGTTCTAACAGTATGACAGAGTGCTCTCCCATTTTTCTAACTTAGTTTGGAGGAGGAAAGCCTTTGCGGAGAACAGAGATGTGAAGGGGAGGAGGGCACAACAGGTTATTGTCCTCCTGAAAATATAAGTTACCAGTGACTCCACACCAGAAGCTAATACTATCAAGGGACTCCACTACTTGCCAGAACAGAGGTCTTTGGAGAGCACAGGGTACAGCTGGATGCCCATGGTTTCTTTTGTTGGTTGGCTGGCATCCCACAGTTTCCCAGAAGTAGAGGCATCTTGTGTGTTGAGGTGGCTAATGCCTGCATGCATGTCAGAATGAACAAGTATATCTGAAGTCTGTAGCACCTTGTTTGGCCAAGTTCAAGTATAGACTTGAATTTAACAATGCCACACAGATCTCTTTGAAATTAATTGTTCACCGGCATCACTAAACATGCAGACTGGGCCCCCACATCTGCATTTCTTCTAATCTGATCCTCTGTAGTTCAATTTATTTTTGCTGTCAAAAGTAGTGATTTTTTCCTTGAATATTTTTTAAAAATTAAATCTTTCTGTGTTATTTGTGAAACTCATCTTTACCAACTCCCTCCAAAACCTCTCCTACCTCCTGGTAGGACCTGCTTGAAGGCCACAGGTATTCCTCCATCTCCCAGTTAAGCCTAGGTTAACTGTTGGAACAAAGCCTTTGGTGGACTCCTGATTTTGGTACTCACAATAGAGAGAAATGAGAAATGGATACATTTTGATGTCAGGTAGCAGTCCTGGAGATGAAGCAGGCAGTGGTAAGTAGTGTGAATTGTCCATTCAGGCAAATCCAGAATGACCTGGGGGATGAGTTTTTAGACAGGAACATGGGGAGTATCTTGCTTAGACTAACTGAAGCAGGAGGACCCATCTTAGTTCTGGGTGGGACTGTTCCCAGGGCAGGAGCCCTTAGACTATATAAAATGGAGAATAGTAATTGAGCAGCAGCATGTATCCATCACTCTCTGTTCTTAATTGTGGACATGATACAATTAGCTGTTTCAAGCTTCTGCTGTCTTGACTTCTCTTATATTGCAAACTGAAATGAATCCTTTATGTAATGAATTCATTGGGCATGATATCCTATCACAGGAATGGGAATTCTAACTGAGACATGGTTTCCAGGGCACTTGACTTCTCATTTTTATGAACCCCATGTTTCCATTTATTGGTTAATTCTCTAATTGTCTCTACCTCCAGGTCTTCTTGGATATGCTTTGTGGGGATAACCGCTTTCTCCTAGACTGTCATTCCTCCTACAGTCCTATTCACAGTTGCTACCCTAAGGTGCATAGCCTGGGGATAATCTGACAATATCTGTGGGGGATTCATTCCATAGAAACAAAATACCATGACTATTCCTGACTTAGATGAGCAAGGCTCTCTGCACCACTCTTAGCAAATACAGAGTCAGCAATGCCCTGGGGACTCCTGGGGGCCTCTCCCCATGTCTATCAGAAGATAACCATGGGGTTGTTTCTCAGTGTCCAGACATAAGTCATTGTTGAACTAGAGATGTGATTGCATTGCATGAGTGAGGTGCTGAGTTCAAACCTCATACTGCTAAAAGCAGTGAGGAGTAACTATGCCTCTATTGATGTTGGCTTTATATGCTCTTAAGAATGGAATAGGATACATGTGATGATGTGTGTCTCATCTGATACCACTACACTACCTGATGAGGTCAGAAGATCAGTGTTAATCCCACACCTCTACACCCACATGCTTTGGGGAAGGCAGGTGGCATGCTCTGAAGATACTCGTGCAGCCCCATAGCAAAGAGGCTAAGACTCGCTTCCAACACCAGTAAGGGAGTACCAATGTCAGTAGCTGAATAAATGAAGACATTTTGGAAATCTCACAGCTCTCTGAGCTGGAAATCACTCTACTGTGCTAATTCTGAACTTTTGATCCATGGAAATTAGGAGAAAATAAACATCCAATTTTAAAATCATTCCAACCAATCACCAAAATTTAAGATAATGTTTAGAAATGTCAATGAGGTGTTACATTATACAAGTTAGCATATTTATAGCTATGATTCCTATGGTTTTTTCTCTTCTTACAAATAAAATCTCTATACCTCTTACCAGAGAAGTAGGTGATAAATAATTCTCCAGTCATCAGTATGAGATGGACAGAAAGGAGTGAATTTTTGCATCTGTCTGTTACTTGTTTTCAACTTCTGCTACCAGCCCACCTTCACTGAGGAATCACAGTGGGATTGATAAGCAGGAGGTTCGGCACTAAAGAAGTATCATTTGGACTTCTCACAGTAATGACAGAAGAAATGCCTGGCTTTGTCCCTTTTCTCTTTCATAGTAATGTCTTAATATCCCCAGCTGTTAAGTGGGCTGAACTTGCTACTGAACCAAGGCCAACAGGCAAGAGGTATACACAGGCTTTAAAGATAGTATTTATATAGGTCCTTTCTCTAACTCCTTCATTGGGAACTGTACTCAGTTCAATGGATGTCTGTGAGCCTCTACATCTGTATTAGTCAGGTACTGTCAGAGCCTC
>NW_022196896.1:33160831-33174577 GCF_008632895.1 Mastomys coucha
AAGGACTGCACATGGTGGGTCTGATTGTTCTGGTAGCATGTGTATAGTAGAGGATTGCAAATTCGATCTTCAATAGGAGGAGAGGACCTTGGCCTTGTGAAGGTTCTGTGCCCCACTGTAGGGGAATGCCAGGGCCAATAAGTGGGAGAGGGTGGGATGGCAGGCATGGGGAGGGGGGAGGCAACAGGGGTTTGTTCTTGTTGTTTTTGTTTGTTTTTTGTTTTTTGGAGGGGAAACTGGGAAAGGAGAAATTTACGTGTAAATAAAGAAAATATTAAAAAAGATAGTATTTACAAATATATAAATATTCATACATATGGATATTTCAAATGCAAAGCTATGCCTTGCTAATTATACTTTTACTAGAGCTCAGATATGAAAAAGAGTTTGCTATGTCTTTTTAGCTACAGGAAACTATGACTGATTATTCTGCTCCACAAACATTTCAGTGACCCATGAAAGCAGATTATTTTAGGACAAAAGCATTGATTACAATAGTGTGTTTACTGATTTTGTTGAAGCAAAGCAAAGAAATACAGTATTTTCAAATAATACTTAATTTGTGAATTATGTCTGATTTATTACTTAGCATGTGCTTCTGATCCAAAGCCTAATATTTAATCTTGTACATGAGTATTGATTGATCTTTCTCTGAACTGCAGTAATTTATAAGCCATATATATAATACTCACGTGCTTTTTTATTTTAATGAGTTGGAAGCATTCCTAGCAATGTCAGGGGATGAACAAAGAACATATTTACTTAGTAATTTGTATACTTTATGTATAACTTAAAAATACACAGGCATGATGGGATGGAGAAATGGCTCAGCAATTAACAAGTGCTTACTGTTCTATCAGAGGTCCAGCATTCAAACCCAATGACCAACAATATGAGACACATAAAATGCCTCTAATTCAAGCTTATAGGGATGGAAAGCCTGACACTGGCCTCTGTGAGCAGCCTTCCCTATACATTCACACATACATACATACATACATACATACATACATACATACACACACACACATACACATGTAAATAAAATAAATTTCTAAAGTCTATTTAGATGTGATGGGTTGGCCTCCTGTGTGTTTTCCTACAACCTAGAATGCCATACAGCTGTGTATATATATAAGTATATATTTGTACTATTATACCATAGCTTTGTCTGTTTTCAGTTAGTATACTAGTGGTTTGCTTTTCCATTCCACTAAACAGTCATTAACCATTTAGTAGTAACAACCTTGCATATTGGGTTTATAAAGGATTATGACATATTGGGATATATACAATGGCACAATGAATGTCTTGTAGATCATATATCTATAGATCAAACTGATTTAAGTGAGGTCTTAGTGTTTTCCATGGTGGATGTGCCATATAAATCCAAGCACAGCCATCTTATCTTCCCACAGGCTTCTCCTGAGTGCCGTCAGCCTCAGTTATTTGCAAAGACAATTGATGAAGCCTGGCCCTTAATAACTTCAAAATAGTAACTGTTCCTGACAATACTGCAGTTGGCATAGCTATGTCTAAGTGTACTTTTTTTGTGTTGTCTGATTGGCTTTATTTTGTTGTTCCCTTTCTAGTTCACATATGGGATATTGTTGCTTTTCTATGCTATATAATAAAATAAAAATAATTGTCCTCTTTGTAAAATAGAATGATTTTGATTACAAAGTAGAATAATAGATAATGATTTGTCTAAGTCTTGAAATTTCAAAAACAGCAATTATTGTGTCTAATATTTACCAACATAATGTAAATCAAACTTATCTTGTTACTTTAAAATGTAAGAAAAGTGGCTGACTCATTTCTATAGTCAGACTCTCAAAATCTGTAGGGTTCAAAGGATTGAGTAGTAAGTGGAAAGAATAAATATAGATTTTAAAATCAGATTTCTAAAAGTCAACCAATGTAAGGAACTGCATTTCAGTTTGCCAGTGTTCAAGCTGTCTTTTATAAAAGGTGGATGATGGGGGGGGCGGTTATTGATCTCTACATTATGTTCTCATTTCTTCACCAGTTTTTATATGGCAACGTTTAGCTACTTGAACACAGGGGATTAGAAGGGCACATAATCTTCTTGGACATTTTGCAAATGACTTGAATAACACCCAGAACTTCATGTGTTGGAGAACATACAATGTATTCCCAAGGTTGGTAAAAGTACTTTTGATGTTACATTATTCGTTGGCAGTGTAAGTAAGCAATGTTGATGTCATGAGAATATGGTCTCAGAGACTCTGGAGAACAATGACACACTGTGACAAGTGCAGTTCTGTTAGTAGGATGGATCATGTAGAATGATTTCGATCTTTCAAGAAAAGGAGTTGTTTTCCTTTAAAAAAAAATTTCCAGAGGCCTTAAAAAACAATCCCACTTTCAGAAACATTGAGATGTTTGCAAGAGTTAATGTTCAAAGGAAGCATCAAAATATTGTAAATCCTAATAGAATATTTGTTAGTGCTTTAAAAAATGAACAAAAAAAATGGAAGCAAATGTTCCACATAGATAAAGACAATTAAGAGGAAAGGTTGGCTCAGAAGGCTGTCTTTAGCCAATGATTCTTCAGTAAGCACTGTGCATTATATGTGCGTTTGGGACCTGAACTCAGTTCCTCACATTTGTGCAGCAAGAAGTTTCCTGAGTGATCCATCTCCCAAGGAGTTCCAGAATAACATGCTTAGAAAAGGTGTTATTGGATAATTTGTTTCCATTTAGTGTCTTAACAGAAACTTGGAGTGATCAATATTTTTACATTTTGAATTGGAATGATTTTCTTCAAAATGAAAACATCATATTATTTTCAAAATATGTTCAGATGTCTTAGTAGCAATGATTTATGCAAAAATACATACAATTCTTGATGAATTTAAAGTAATATTTTAAAATTCTAATTTTCTAATTTCTCCCTAGGAAAGAAGATGTAGTTTGAGATTAGTTTACATATTGAAATACTATTTTTCACCACAGGCACACAAGAAAAAAGCCTGCTCATATTGAAATTTGTATTTGCTGTGGATTGAAATTTGTAAACCATTAACTCCCAAATGAGAGGTTACCAGTACCTTAGACAAAACTCTAAATGGATATAAGGTCTTCAATGAGGGCACCAAATTGAAATGAAGTCTGTGGGGGTGGACTCCAATCTAATATGGCTGATGTCCTTACAAGAAGAAGCATTTGAGTATAAAAAGAAGTGCAGTGTCCCATCCTGAGACTCATCCCAAGGGCAAGTAGCAATCCCTGAAACTATTAATAATACTCTGTTATGTTTGAGACAGAAATCTAGCATAAATGTCCTCTGAGAGGCTCTACCCGGCAGCTGACTGAAAAAGATGCAAATATAGCCAAACATTGGACAGAGGTCAGTGACTCTTATAGAAGAGTTGGGGAAAGGATTAAAGGCCCTAAAGGTGATAGGAACTCCACAGAACAACCAGCCTAATCAACTAGCCTGGACCCCTGGGAGCTCTCATACTGAGTCAACAACCAAAGATCTTACGTGGCCCTGGCACATATGTAACAGATGTGCAGCTCTGTTTTCATGTGGCTCCGCCTAACAACTGGAGAGGTAGCTATCCCTAAAAAGCTGTAGTCTGACTGGGGAATCCATTGCCCAATAGGGCTGCCTTGTCTGGCCTCCATGGAATAGGATGTACCTAAGCCTGAAGAGACTTGATGTGCCAGGATGGGAGAGGTACCCAGGGAGAACATACTCCCATAGAAGAAGGGGAGAGAGGGTGTGGAAAGGAACTCTATGAAGGGGGAATGGGAGCAGGGACAGCATTTGGGATGTAGATGAATTAATTCATTTTTAAAAAGTGAAAGAAGTGCAGCAAACCTGCTGCATGCACACACGTCGCTAAGCAGAAAGAAGGTTAGCATCAGCCAGCCAAGAGCCAAGGCCCCAGGAGGAGCTACACCTGTCAATACCTTGATGTTGGTTTTATAGATCCCAGAACTGTGCCTTAACTAACTGCCTTGCTCTGGCCATCCAGCCCATAGCATTTCTCATAGCAATCTAAGTGGCAAATGTTCCCAGTGATACATTGCTATACATCCCTCTATATGAGTTTTCCTACTCATTTATATGTTACTTCAATTCCTGAGTTGTTTAAGATTTTCATGTAAGTTTCTGAGGACATGCATGGGCAGAAAGAAATAAAGTATTCTAAAAACAAAGGCTATTTCTGTGTTTTTAATAGTTTTTTTTTTAAGCTAGGTAGCTATATAGCCTAGGCTATGCTTAAACTAGTTATGTAGGCAAGGCTGTCCTCGAGCTCCCAATCCTCACACTTCAGCCTCTTCTATGCTGAGATCAAAATATGTATCACATGGCCATCATGTAATTTTCGCATTAAGGCAACAATTCAGAACTGGATGGCTCCCATATGCCTCTGCTTTTATCTTCACTACATGGTGCTACTGACTCATAAGGAATCTGGTGATGGCACTCTTTATTGTAATCATGCAATAATATATGCAAATATACATGCACACATATGTCCACCTATTCACCCCATACAAACACCATTTTTTTTTTTTGCTTATACTGCATTACATTGATCCTGTGCTAATCACATTGATCCTGGGAAAAAGAAGCTAACACATACGATACATTTTCTTTCAAGGAGTGGAATTTTACCACGACTTCACACCGTTTGAAACAGGCAGAGGAATTCTAGATATTTTAATTGAAAAAACTAACTGTCAAAGAGGGCAATGAGTGTTTATCAGATGTGTTTATGTCCAATAGCTTACATATCTCCAGACATGATTAATTAATAGAGGAAAGTAAGTCATTCCACAGCTAATTAAAATTTACTCTGAACATAATTCTTGGAATTCTTTTCTGGAGAACAGAATAGATTAATTAACTATTTGCCATAATAGCAGCTGAACAGACACACCATCTGGAGAAAATCTGAGGGCATGAGAATATTTACTCTGTACAAACTAGTGCTGGCTGACTGGGCCAGTGGAGTACTATTTGGGGTTAGAAGGGACAGAAATTAAGGTTGACTCAAGTTAATGTTGGATTGGGCAGGATGACAGATGGATTGCATGAGAACAGTCTTAGCCCAGTCAGAGCTGGAGGCTGGAAGAGAATACTATGCAAGAATCCCAGATATAATGCAAAGACTCCAACTTTGCCATCACTGTTTTTAGGGTTTTCAGTTACACAGTCACTTGACTGAGAAATATCTTTGAGGCAGAACTTACCCAGTTCTATGCTTCACTTACTGCTTTTCCACCTCACTTACTGTTGGGGGTTTGGTTTAAGGAATTCTGAATTTATCTCTCCTTCTTCTCCTCTTCTTTGAAAGATCAAAAGCTGTCAACTGGGTGCTTGCTCTGATAGTAGTAGCATTTGATCTATTCTTGGATGAAATACCTCCAGCCACCATGGAAACTGCTTGTTGTATACAGAAGAAAATTAGTTAAGGTTTTAAGAACAGTTTTATGTGCTTGAGTTTTTAGCCTGCACATCTGTTTGTATACCATTTGCCTGCCTGGTACTTGAAAAGGTCATAAGAGGTTGTTGTAATCCTGTAGAAGATGAGTTACAGACAATTGTGAACTGCCAAGTGGGCACTGGGAATTGAACCTAGGTACTCTAGAAGAGCATCAAGTGCTGTTGAACATTGATCTATCTCTCCAGATCCTAGGACATTGGTTTGTAGACTTTATTCTTTTAATGATTCCTTTCCCTTAGAGTCTTGCTTCACTGAATATCTGTGTACCCAACTCTTCCATCTATTGTGAGTACCACTCTCATATACAAATTGGCAAACTCTTCTTTTGTTCAAATTTTGCCATAAAGCCAAATTCACTGATAGATAATGTACACATCAGAAAGGCTGTCTGTTTTCAGCCAGACTCTCAGGAAGCCAGATTTCTATGGGCAGTCACATTCAGAAAAGTTAAAGACTCCAGTAACAATTTGCTCTACATGGTCTGATCTTGATTTACAACTAATAGTTACTTTACCTTTTCTGCTGGTTCCAATTTACATAAGTTACTTGAAGCCAAAATGTACCCTAACCACTGCACTCTACTCTCTACTTCTCTCATTATCTTACTTTATGTTTATGTGAATTAAGGATGAACTTTGTGATAGATATCACATGTTCTCTTAAGCACTGAATAAGGAAAGAAGATTTCATGGGTCAACAGTACCTAATGATATCTGGGTTTAATGCAATGCTATGCAAAACATCAAACTGTAAGAAGGATTAGAGAGGGAGGAAAGAGAAGGGAGAGTGCTGTAATTATATCATAATAAAAAAACAAACAAAAATAAACAAAACCCAAAACCAAAACATTCCTCACAGATCTAGAATGAGATTTGATCCTAAAAGTCATAGGATGCATGGTTTAACCCATGTGCCCAACACAATCTTAAATAATAGAACAAAGCCAGGGGCATAACATGCCTAAATGTAAATCCTTATGTAGAGGCATAGTACATCAAATATCATGACACTAACATAAAAGTAGTCCATGGAAGAAGAGCAGAGAGGAGAGGAAAAGGCAGATCATGCAGCCACAGCCAACTGGTTATGCAGCTACAGACAACTTTTTTTTTTTTTCTGCAAAGGTTATATAGCACATATTTAGAGGTATGACAACCTCTTCAACACATGGCTCTGGGAAAATGAGATATCCACATGAAGAAGGATGAAAGTTGATGTTGATCCCCCACCTGTATAAACACCAATTCAAAATGGGTTGAGTATGTATATGTAAGTCCAAAAATTATGAAACCACTAGGAGAAGACATTGTGATATTCTTTAAGACAATGGAACAGGCAATAACTTTTTAATTTCCCCAACACAGAGAAAACAAAAGGAAATATAGACAAATGGAATATATAAAACTAAAAGTCCAAAGAAATACCTAAAACAATGTACAGTATAGGAGAAAATGTTTGCTGATTAACTTTTGGGTTTTCATATTTTATAAAAAGTAAATAATTTTAAACTATATTGTTGTAGGTTTTTAAAAGTGTGTGTATGTGTGTGTGTGTGTATGTGTGTGTGTGTATTATATGTATGTGCTTAAAGTTTGTTCTGACAGCCTGAGTCCAGTAGAGCCACCACCTCAGAACCCCGGAGACCCACTGAACAGAGTAAATTTGTTCACAAGAGACTGTAGGAATTCGGTGATAGTTCTTGAGACAATGGCTCAGATTTCTGCCCAAATCCCTCACAGCTGCTCCTTCAAGAGATGTGTGCTCTATCAGGCAGATAATGCCTCAAGCTCCCAGCATTCTAGCTGGACCTTACACCCAGTCATCTGACCACAAGCCAGACATGCCACGCCCATACAATAAAAGGGGCGGTTTGCCCCCTCCTCACTCTTGCTCTCTTGCTCTCTCACGCTCTTACTCTTCCCCTCTTCCTCTCTTCCTCTTCCCTCTCTTACTCTTACCCTCTCTTGCTCTTTGTTCCTCTCTCTCTTGCTCTCTTGCTCTCTCTCTTACTTCCTCTCTCTCCTTGCTTTTTGTTCTCTTCTCTTCCTTTCTTCCTCTCCTTTCTCTCTCTCTTTTTCCTCTCCTTTCTTTCTCTCTACTTGACCAGCATATTTTCTCCTTCCTACAATAAAATAACTCATTTATACATTGCCTCCTTTTTAATTAAGGTGCTGTGCAGCAATAGATTAGCCCTGGGGGAGAGAGAGAGAGAGAACCCAGGCCTCAGCAGCAGGCCCTCTGACTCCAGGAAGAGAGAGAGCCTCAGCCAGGCCACCAGCTCAGGTCTCCAGCCTTTGGAACATCATTTGGCCATCATTAGAGAAGCTTCTTCTTGCAGTAGATGAGGATTAATACAGTGACCCTCAACTGGATTGTGTGAGAATAATGGAAGACTATGGAATACTCAATTCTAAATGGGATATCTTCATCAAATCATTCCTCTCAGAGGTCAGGGAGCTATGCAGAAGAGGAGGGAGAGGATTGTAAGAACGAGGAGGGATGTATAAGAGCAAGAAAAATGTCTTTTACACACATAGGACTGACTCACATATGAATTCACAAAGACTATGACCGCATGCAGTATGGGTTCACACCAGGTAGGTCCCAGCACCAAGAGGGGCAAGTGAACACTGGCTTTCACCCCTAAATTAAAAGCAATCTCTAATTGAAAACCATGTACAAAGGAAAAATTAGGTTTCTCCAGGTGACTCACCCAAAATGAACCCAATAGTATTTTTGTAGACTCTGTCTCTATTATGCTGTTTTTGTTGTTTTTGTTTTTGTTGTTGTTCTTTGTTCATTGGTTTGTTTTGTCTTACAGCCTTTTTACTTGCACATTATGGTTTTTGGTTTTGTGTTTATATGGATTTTGTGTCATGTGTCTTTTGTGTGTATCTCTTGTGTTTTTCTATTTTACTTTTAATACTTTTTTTGTTTGTTTGCCTTGTTTTCTAAAGAGAGAGGGGAGATAGAATGAGAGCAATAGAGAGTATGGAGTATCTGGGGGTTGTTGCAGGAAGAGAAGTATAATCCAAATATATTATATCAAATATTTTAATTGGTCTTTCAAAAAAAGTAAAGAACAGTGGGAGATAGAAGTTGCTAGTAGTGGAGAATCCCAGTTGCCTATCCAAATTTATGTTTTCCATTCCCTTGAGGGGAACAGAATTGAATCAACAGCTCTGGCCACATAAATGTCCAAGTCTGTGTATTCTCCACAATAGCCAGAAACTCATGTGTTAAAATGAATGAATTCGACTTTAACCCAGGGACTCTGGTGAGATCCGCCATTTTCTCTCTGGTGACTTTCTAAGGCGGGACCAGCCAGGAGGCACAGGTCTCACAAGTCTCAGGGTAGTCACAGGGTGGCAGGGACAGGATCCTCTCAACCTCCAAGTGACAGTGGTGGATCAGCAGCCCTCTCTGCCCCTTCCCTGCAAGTGGAGACCCTGTCTCCAGGAAGTGCCTTAACCAGGGACTCAGGTGAGATCCACCATTTTCTCTCCAGTGACTTTCTAAGGTGAGACCAGCCAGGAGGCACAGGCCTTATGAGTCACAGGAGAGTCGCAGAGTGGCAGGGACAGGATCCTCTTAGCCTCCGAGTAACAGCAGTGGATCTGCAATCCTCTCTGCCCTTTCCCTGAAAGTGGAGAGCCTGCATCCAGGCAGTACTCTAACCCAGGAACTCACCCATCTGTGCCCGGGATTTACCAGAGGAGAGCTTATCTCCCAGAAGTACTGACACAGGCTTACAGACCCACAGGAGGAACAAGGTCTAGTCAGAGACAGCAAGAACATCTAACACCAGAGATCAACAGATGGCGAAAGGCAAATGCAAGAATCCTACCAACAGAAACCAAGATTACTTGACTTCATCAGAACCTATTACCCCCACCACAGCAAGTCCTGGATATCCCAAACACCAGAAAGGCAAGATTTGCATCTAAAATCATATCTCATGATGGTGCTAGAGGAATTTAAGAAGGACATGAATAACTCCCTTAAAGAAATACAGGAGAACACAGGTAAAGAGGTACAAGCCCTTAAGGAGGAAACAAAAATATTCCATAAAGAATTACAGGAGATCACAAGTAAACAAGCAGAAGCCCTTAAAGGGGAAACACAAAAATCCTTTAAGGAATTACAGAAAAACACAAATAAACAGGTGAAGGAATTGAGCAAAACAAGGACCTAAAAATGGAAGTAGAAACAATTAAGAAATCATAAAGAGAGACAACTCTGGAGTTAGAAATCTTAGGAAAGAAGTCAGGAAACATAGATGCAAGCATCACCAACAGAATACAAGAGATAGAAAATAGAATCTCAGGGACAGAAGATACCATAGAAAACATTGACACAACAGTCAAAGAAAACACAAAATGCAAAAAGCTCTTAACCCAAAACCAGGAAATCCAGGACACAATGAGAAGACCAAACCTAAGGATAATATGTAATTGATTGAATAATTGAACTGAGTACAGGGTCCCCAATGAAGAAGTTAGAGAAAGGACCAAAGGAGCTGAAGGGTTTGCAGCCCCTTAGGACGAACAACAATATGAACTAACTAGTACCCTCAGAGCTCCCAGGGACTCAACTACCAACCAAGGACTATACATGGTGGGACTGATTGTTCTGGCAGCATGTGTATAGCAGAGGATTGCAAAGATGATTATCAATGGGAGGAGAGGCCCTTGGCCCTGTGTAGGTTCTGTGCCCCAGTGTAGGGGAATGCCAGAGTCAATAAGTGGGAGAGGGTGGGGTCGTGAGCAGGGGAAGGGAGAAGGCAACAGGGGTTTGTTCTTGTTTTTGTTTGTTTGTTTGTTTGTTTGTTTTTTGGAGGGGAAACTGGGAACAGAGAAATCATATGACATATAAAGAAATTTTATTAGATAATTTCTTTATAAATAAAGAAAATATCTAATAAAAAGAAAAAATGAATGAATTCTTCTTTGAGGGGAGTCATCCATAAGGTAGAGTGCCTGTTATGTTTTGTTACCTACTCTTTAATTCTAGGTAACTTAAGGCTTCTTTTAAAGCTGTATATCCAACATTGTCTAATCAAGATGCATTTGACTATTTCATTGTTCTCAGTATCTATGGAGGTCAGTTCTGGGATGGTATTCCCTTTGATGATCATGTCCCTTATGTACAATGCCAAAGGATTTACACATAACCTCCACAGTCCCCTCAAACATTTCATATTGCCTGTAGAGTTTTTATGATGCTTAGTGAAAAGCAAATGATATGTAAGTGGTTATAGTGCATTATCCAAGAAATAATTCTAAAGTGAAATATGTCCATGTCAGTGTAGTTGCAAAGTTGTTCTGAATATTACATCCACAGATGGTTGGCTCTGGAAGAGGACTCTAGGGGTTGAGAGGCTTCATTGTGCCCTTGGGGAGGAACACACTCAAGATCAAATATTAATGGGGGTCTGTAACATCACAGACACTCTGTTTGAATTCAGGGACACAAGCCTAATTAACACATGGTGCCTCTTGTGGGAGGCTCATGGTTATAAGCACCAGATTGTGACAACAGGGTATGACCAGTGCCCCATTAAAACTGGGTCAAATACAGTGAGGCATGTCATGAGAAAATGCCTCATTTTTTCAGGACAACTGTTGGGGGGAGGGCTATGACTTTCATCTGCCACTCAATGCATGATTTTGCCAAGCAGAAAGAGAGCTCAGCAGAGATGAAATAGAGCATCCAAGAGCTGAGAAAGGGGGACATACACCTGTAGTTCCAGCTACTCGGGGGCTGAGGTAGGATGATTGATACAATGCAGGAATTTGAGACTAGCCTGGGAAGTTTGGCAAGTTCTTACCTCAGAAGGAAGCAATGAAGGAAAGAAAGAAGGAAAGAGAAATGGAAGGAAGGAAAGAAAGAGATTAAAGTATAGGAAAACCACAGCTGAATCAGAGCATTCAAGGTAACAGGTAGGAACCTCAAACTTCAAAAGTGAGTTCATCCACTATATCTGATGGCTAGACTTCTTGTTAGCCTCTGACACCGCAGCATCTATTCACCTAGAGATCCTTGCTGTAGGTACTACACTGCCCCAAGAAAGGTCCTCTGCCCTGTTGAAAAATAACAAAATGTGGGACATTTGAAGTAAAATAAGGTAGAAAAGAACAATTATTAGTTACTGATTTATTGATTTATTTGTTGGCTTACATAAATCACTGTACTGCCCATTGCAAACCATGACTTCACTTGCTACTTGAAACAGAATGACCTGGAGTAATAGCTGAAACAATGCACCATTGCCCTTAACAACTTGACTCCTGAAACTTATACCTGCTAACCATAATATATACCTTTAAAATAGCAGTTCTCAACCTATGGGTTTCCACATTGGTGTTAGAGTGTCTATTCCAGGTAGATTTCCAAAACACATTTCCATTTATACTGAGTTAAAACTAGGGGCTGGTGATAAAGTGAAAACAATTAACTCACACTTGGTCCAGCATTGTAAATATGGAGATATGGGCAGTAGTGTGTAAGCCTGGGAACCACAATTATGCAAGTGTCAGTAAAAGGTTCTGACTAGGAAGGCCAGGAGAATGTCACTGAGGCAGCTTGGTAATGTTATGGTGCTGTTGAGAAGTGTTGTTTTGGAGTTGCTGGTATCCATAGCTGTGTTTGTTTGTTTCATTTAGAAAAAGGGCCTTACAGACTTGCTCAGAATGTTCTCAAAGTCACAATCTTCCTACTCCAGCCTCCTAAGTACCTAGAACTGCAGTCATGTGTTAAACACCTGACACCTCTCGGCATTTTGAAATGTGTAATTGTAGTTTGTTACACTAATGTCCCATTGAGTTATAGGGAGCTGCCTTGCCCATTGTAGAAGAAAAATGTTGATTATGTAGAAGTGTAGTAGAATAAAAGTACTCAGCAAAGCTAGGGACGGGAGGGAGAAACTTGATAGAAGGTGAATATGGCCACCAGCTCATCTGCTATTTAAGTCCCTCCTTCCCGAACTCTTTCTTTTTTTGTCTGTGCATAATGATTCTCAAGTCAGCACAGGACTGCAGCCATGGTACCATCTCATCATATGGTATCATTGGTGAGATGCTAGCTGCTTTAGTCTGTGTAAATGTGCTGATCTGTGACGCTTACACCATGACAAAGTCATCAGAGTGTGAACTTCTGTGAATATATCTCCACTGTCAGCCAATGAGTAAGGATGTTGGCTTTTGGGAGAGGAACATTTATCCACATTCTACAACTTTGGTCACACTGTGCACATGAAAGTTCATGTGCTTTTTGTCATGAAGACCAACAACGACTAAAGGGCTCAACAGGCCTAAACATGGTACTGCTGGTCCTGCCCTTCCCACATTCTTTAGATTCCTTTATTTGACCATTTCCTCATTCCTGAGGCTGTCTATGAAGGTCCAGCAGTTAATACTCCTTAAATAGCTATACTAACCAACTTGTCGATTCAGGACTTACCAATTCATCCTAGCAAGGACTTTCCCCTTTCCTTCTTAAAATCCACTCCTACAGAATCACCTGCTGCTGCTTCTGCCCACTCAGAGTCAGCTGCCCCTTCTCTCTATCTTGCTTAATAAAGGATCTGTTTGTGCTGAAAATTCATTGTTTGGGTATAGCCTTTGCCTAATTTGGGTATGGAAGGGAGCACCCCTTGGTGTAGGGGTCCTTTCATTGATGGTAAGACCTCAATTTAAACATTTTACCAACTATGCAAAATTTAGTGATCCTAAATAAATTTAGATGTAAACATTGCCTTTAGGTTTTCTTTGCAGTACATTCCACAGCATCCTCCTTTTCAGGGACTTAATACCTAAGAACAGAAAGCAAAATAGAGATCAACTCAAGTAAATAAGGGTTTGAAGCCCTGGGAAACCCCAAATGGTTTGCTTCATAGTTGTTGCTTGGGGGTGTGAAAAGATGGTTCCTCAGGTAAAAAGACTACAGCCTATAGCCCTGAGCTCAGGTCCCAATGACCCCCATAAAACTGGCACTGTTTATATGTAACCTCAGCACTATGGGAAAAACATAGATGATCTGGGGGCCTCACTGTTCAGACAGTTTAGTCAACCTCTGAGCTGCAGGTTCATCACATTCAAATAGAGTGAGTAATGATAAAGACCTCACATGTCTTGCCCCCACATATTCCACATACACTACACTACACACACACACACACACACACATACACACACCCACATACACACACACACACACCATACACTACACACACACACACATACACACACACACACACCAT
>NW_022196896.1:33174587-33182087 GCF_008632895.1 Mastomys coucha
ACACACACACACACACACACCATACACTACACACACACACACACACACACACACACACACATACACACACACCATACACTACACACATTCTCAGGCTGTCACTACTCAGAGAACCTATTGCAGCTCCTCAATCACTGAAAGGTGAGAATCGCCAGAGTTCCATTAAGTTTGGACAAGATGATTAAAATGTGTAGAAGTACTCAGAACACTCAGAGTACAGAATGGTCCTTCACTTCTTGTGGAATTTTACTTAAGCAGAACTCATTTCTAGCTGGCCAGGCTAGTTATGCATGTAAGTACCATCTCCATCTGAGCAGGACAAGTCCCAGGTACCAGGCATGGCACCAGAAAATGGAGGCAGCACCAGGCTATACACTGATACAATTGCTATTGGCATTGTTTTGCTACCTAGCTCTCCTTCTTCCTCAGAATTTTGGTGCTGGATTGGGGACCAAACTCAGGGCTCTCTTAGTGTTACCTTTCCAGTCTCAGCCACCATTTCTATGGCAAGAAACACACACTAAAATTCCTTTCATTTTCTAAACTATTTAGAAGGGGGTCTTGCTTTTGGCATACTTGTATCACATATCTCTAACATTAAAAACTAAACTTTGCTAAAGTTCAAAGAGCAACTTACATCTCACACAATAATAGTGGAAGACTTCAACATCCCACTTTCAGCAATGGACAAATCATGGAAACAGAAACTAAATAGAGACACAGTGAAACTAAAAGAAGTTTTGAACCAAATAGATTTAATAGACATCTATAGAATATTTTATCATAAAACAAAAGCAACTCATGGTACTGTCTCCAAAATTGACCATATAATTGGCCACAAAACAGGCCTTAACAGATACAAGAAGATTGAAATTATCCCATGCATCCTATCAGATCACCACTGACTAAGGCTGGTTTTCAATAACAACATAAACAATAGAAAGCCATATACATGTGGAAGCTGAACAACACTCTACTCAGTGATAACTTGGTCAAGAAAGAAATAAAGAAATTAAAGACTTTTTAGAGTTTAATGAAAATGAAGGCACAACATACCCAAACTTATGGGACACAGTAAAAGCAGTGCTAAGAGGAAAACTCATAGTTCCAAGTGCCTCCAAAAAGAAACTGGAGAGAATATACACTAGCAGTTTGACAGGACAACTGAAAGATCTAGAACAACAAGAAAAAAATAGACCTAAGAGGAGTAGAAGGCAAGAAATAATCAAACTTTGGGCTGAAATCAACCAAGTAGAAACAAAAAGAACTGCAGAAGGAATCAACCCAACTAGGAGTTGGTTCTTTGAGAAAAACAACAAGATAAATAATGCTTAGCCAAACAAACAAGAGGGCACAGAGACAGTATCTAAATAAAAAATCAGAAAGGAAAAGGGAGACATAACAACAGAACCTGAGGAAATCCAAAACATCATCAGAGCCTACTACAAAAACCTATACTCAAAACTGGAAAGCCTGAATGAAACAGACAATTTTCTATCTGGCTAGAGGTAAATCAGGATAAGATAAACCATGTAAATAGTCCCAAAACTGATAAAGAAAAAGAAACAGTCAGTAGTCTCCCAGCCAAAAAAAAAAAAAAAAAAAAAAAAAAAAAAAAAGCCCAGGAACAGATGGTTTTAGTGAAGAATTCTATATGACCTTCAAAGAAGATCTAATACCAATACTCTTTAAACTATTCCACAAAATAGAAACAGAAGGTACTCTACCCAATTCGTTCTATGAAGCCACAATTAGGCTGATACCTAAACCACACAAAGACCCAAGAAAAAGAGAACTTCAGACCACTTTGCCATATAAATATAGATGCAAAAATACTCAATAAAATTCTTGCAAATTGAATCTGAGTACTACTCAGCTATTAAAAACAATGAATTCATGAAGTCCTTAGGCAAATGGATGGAACTAGAAAATAACATCTTGAGTGAAGTAAACCAATCACAAAAGAACACAAATGGTATGTTCTCACTGATAAGTATATATTAGCCCCGAAGTTCGAAATACCCAAGACACAATTCATGGACGACATAAAGCTCAAGCAGAAGGAAGACCACAGTGTGAATACTTTGGTCCTTCTTAGAAGTGGGATCAAAATATCCATAGTAGGAAATACTGAGAGAGTTTGGGGCAGAAACTGAAGGTAAGGCCATCCAGTGATTGTCCTCCCTAGGGATCCATCCCATATTCAATAATTAAAACCAGACAGTATTGCAGATGCCAACAAGTGCTTACTGGCAGGAGCTTGTTCTAGCTGTCCCCAAGAAGCTCTGCCAGTACCTGATTAATACAGAAGTAGATGCTCACAGCCATCCATTGGATTGAGCACAACATCCCCAATGGAGAATCTAGAGAAAGATCCCAAGGAGCTGAAGGGTTTTGTAACCCCATAGGAGGAACAACAATGTGAACCAACCAGTACCCCCAGAACTCCTAGGGTCTAAATTACCAACCCAAGAGTACACATGGAGATACTCGTGGCTCCAGTCACATGTATAGCAGAGGATGCCCTTGTGGGACATCCATGAGAGGAGAGGCCCTTGGTCTCATAAAGGCTTGATGCCCAAGTGTAGGAGAATGCCAGAACAGGGAAGAAGGAGCAGTGGGTTAGTGAGCAGGGAGAAGGGGGGATTGGATAGGGGGTTTTCAGAGGGGATAAAATTTGCAATGTAAATAATGAAAATATCTCATTAAGAAAAACTGATTTTCTAATATAAAAGTTGTATCTTACTGTAGACTGTACTTTAAGATGAAATCATAATCTTTTCCTATTCTTGATCCCAAATAATTGACACAGAGACCCAGTATTGTTACTAACAATTTGCAAGCTTGAACTGGACAAGTTCTGGCTTTTTCTACTCCAACTAGGATTTTAACACCTACATAGATGCTCCATTACTTGCCGTCTGTTCTTGCCCTGGCTGGCTCTGCCTATGTTTGCCCTCATGTCTGCTCTCTCATCTAAACCTCCTGGTGAATCCTCTTGTTCTCTCCATGTGGTCTCTCTACCTTCCTCCTCCTGATCTACCTTCTCTCTCTACCTTGCACCCTTGGCTAGGTCCAATCTTCCTATCTCCTCTGCCCAGGCATCTCTTTATTAACCAATTAGAGATAATAGGAGAACATTCTTTCTTTACACAACACTGATTCAGGAGATGGTTCAATATTCATGACAATGCTATCATCAGTTCTGTAACCAAATCTCTGGGCACAGAAATTAGAATCCAAATAGACAGTGCACAAGACCAACCCCCAACACCTAACAAAGTATTGAAGCATGTGTCCAAGCATGATTTTCTTCAACACTCTACCTTGTGGGTAACATTGTTATCACTAGATCTATTTATCCTTGAGGCAGAAATAAATTCCCTTTAAAATAGTTACCTTGTAAAGTTTTCATGCTAACAATATAGTATCCTTTTAAACTTTCAAAATGGAAATGAATGACTTTAATATACAGAGAATCTTGTTATTCCCTTTATTCATTTGAGTCTGTTGAATGAAGGAATCCAACATACACATGACAACCAAGCTGTGTTGTTTCCACAGTGTCTTCTTGTCATCATATATTGACCATTAGTTGTTGTAATGATCCTAAATCATGCAGAGGCAAGTGGTTCTGGGTGTTTTCCCCAATAAATCTCTCGATTTTTCATTTCCATTCATCCCTTACCTCCTCTTGCATTCCTTGGTCAGGACTCTTCTAAATTAACATTTTTGAAAAGGAAATTAAGTTTGTCTCTGTTACTTAAATCTACGAGCTATCCAGTAGGGCCACAACATTTTATAGAATTCATTACTTCCCTATCGACCTCTTTCCCAAGGCTGTGGAACAATGTCCATGAGACACACAAAGAGAAGGAGGCTTCAGATTGGCCTCAGAGTGGTAAGATCTTCCTTTGAACTAGGCATTCTTCATCATTCATTATGTCATGAGAGCCATTACAAAATAATAAAATACATAAAAGGAGTAAAACACCTAAGCTCACCAAATTAGTCAGCTACCACTAACATGTTAACATGATGCTTACAATTTATTGCTGCATTTGTTTGTTTGTTTGTTTGTTTATTACAAAACTATACATCTTATCAGGCCACTTTGCTCCTAGATGTTTGATTCATCAGCACATGGTCCATTAATATAATTAACGATGGTGCTTCAAGACAATCATTGTATGTCTTGGGTCTTAATTCTTTACCTATGAAGTGAGACCAATAAAGCCAACCTAATTCTATGATGCGGATAAAAAAAATTGAGATTTGTACTTCACTTAGACGTTCATTGTAAAGTGAACAAGGGCTCATAAATATTAGTTATGAGGATTAGACACATTGCAGGGTAGAATTTTACTTTATTTGTCATACCCAATTCATTAAAGACACATATTATGTCTGGAGGTAACGCAGATATTCTCTATTTTGAATAATCCCAGTTACCTTACATTTTTGTCTGAGTGTCCAGATTTACCCAACTGATCTCCATCTAACTGCCTTTTCCATACTTATTTGATACTCTGACCTTTCACAAGTCCTGGATATACTAAAAGACGCAAAATGATCTTGTTTCAGCCACACTGGGGTTTTCCATCTCTATTTGTTCTGGCACTCATTAAAATTGACTGGGTTTTGATAAACTCCCTGTATGTCAGAAGAAGAGACAGAAGTTCACTTTGGAAATCATTGTCAGTGCACAAAATTGTATATTTTCTTGTGCTGGCACCATAGAGAATGTTCAGTTTATCCCATAGGCACACTGATGATAAGAACAGTAACTTAGGGTCTATACCTTTGCCCTCAGTGATCTCTACTTGATAGTAATTGGAAGAAGAAAAAGAAGAAGCCATGTCTGTGTTGAGAGGATGCTAGCCCAGAGCCCAAACATGAGAAGTAGAGTTGCTGCTCATAGCCCTGTGTGAGGATCTCAGTTTTCTGTTGCTTTAATAGCACTGTACAGCCACACCATCCAAAAAGTCAGAAAACATTTCATTTCTAATCTTGTGCTTGAGCAAATTGCTTTTCTCTTTCTTCCTATACCTCTAGTATTTGATACTAGATCATCTCTTCAACTCTTTGAAAGGTGTATTGAGTTTCTGCCTTCTTTTCAAAGGACCAACCACGCCTCCTTTCTTTGAACTTTATCATTAGCAATGTTGTGGCCATTCTTTCTGCTCTATTATGCTATTTTTTTAGAAAAAGTCTGGGTCCACCTTTCTGTGGGCTTTCAGTCAGACCTGTCAGGGATCACACTGTATACTAATAAGGGAGTGGCTGGGAACACAGGCCTTGGAGAACAGTGGAATGCCTCACTCTTCTCCTCTGACTTGTTCTATCAACTCTCTCCCATCTCCTCATCATATCCCAAGCATACACTCCTAGATGCTCCATCAGTCTGGAACCAGACTTGTAAATTTTCTTTTCTTGTTTGTAGCATAAATGTGATGTTACACTTTTAAGTATTCTCTCTTTCCATCTCTGTATCAGGCATTCCCTGATAAATTAAGAAACACTTAACACATGATAGTTGGCTAGTGGTCCTACTGATAGTCAAAGTTGACGTGGAGATTACTTTTTCTCTGGGCAATGGTATTAAAATGACCAGCAGGAATGAGCAGTCTCCATTTGGTAGGACTGGATTCTTATTTATTTGCTGAAATATTCTCTGCTTGTTTGGATCTTAGGTATATGGGAGCCGACAATAGAATATAGAAGCAGATGTTCTACACTGATTGTGAACAGAATGGTCAAATGAAATGTATCAAAGTCATAATGGAAGACAGTGCAGATAGGCTGTGGAATTATGTCAGCTGTAACAGACAGGACCATCTGGCATCTAGCAGTTGGAAGAGACTTTCTGTTTAATTTGGTTTAGAAAGTTTCTGAAATCATTGACATACACCAGATATATCACAACTGCATTACAGCTGTGTTTCAGAAGCAAATGAAAAGCCTGCATGTGATATATGTGCTTTGAAGATTTAGTCTGTCTCAGATGCTATATAGACAGAGGAAATCAGGAACATAAAAGGGATGGTGATTGATAGTGTCTGTGCCCAGCAGTTTGTCACTCAAGTTTATCTTCTGTCTGCATGGCAGTTAGGAGTTTCTCCTTAATGACAACTTGCAGATCATGAAACTATCTTCCTTTATGGGGCTATTTAGGTAAAATGACAATCCTTACGGACCTTCGAACACCTGTCCACATGAAGGTACTTGTTTCAGGTGAAACAGCAACTTTAACACTGTAGCACAGCTACCAAGCACAGCTGTAACTAATTATACTGATAATTCTCACTCCCCCACAGATATTAGCCAAGGCAGTCTGCTTGTCTACTTGCTTGCTCATTCATAATATATCTCTTGAGAGGTTTTATGTTATAGACAGTGTTTTTGGCAGTGGAAGATGGAGAAGATTCAAAGTCTTTGTTTATGTTCAAGGTGTAACATGACAAAAGAAAAATAACAAGTCAATAAAAAGTCTGCCATGTATTGCACAAGGTGAAATAAAAATATGATATAAGATGAGGGAAAGCTAAGATTGTTTAGAGATACTACTTTGAACTCAAAGGGAGGGATGGGGATAAGATGACCTGTGAGGAGACCCTGCAGTCAGCAAGTTCACACAGGTCCTAGCTACAGATCTGGGACTTGGTTCTTCTACTAACATAAATCTGAGTCAAATAGGCACAGAGGACAAGGGAAGACAGTGAGTGAAGACATATGATATTGTGTCATAGTTAGCGAAGAATGTGCTTTTAAAACAACTCAAGCCTGGAGATTCCCCAACATTCAACACCCTCATAATAATCATTCACCTAGTTTCCATCAAGAAAATTAGAAGAGGCTTTAATGGATCTATGATAAATTTTCTGCAAATCTAAGTGTATACAGATGACTTCAGAGCCTATAGACATCCAGATGTTTGTCTCACCTGTGCTGCACTTCAGTACATATCTACAAGGGCATTACATTTGAATGTGGCCCTTAGTTAACACATCAAATGACCACAGGGTCATTTGGAAGGCAGGTGAAAGGAAAAGTTGTGGTTCAAAACAATATGGATAGAATAATCTATTGAAGAACACAGAGTATTTGTAAACTGCTTTACCATTTTGGATGAAAAAAAATACTATATAAAAGGTTGGAGAAATGGTTTAGCTGTTAAGAGCACTGGGTGTTTTTCCAAAGGACCTGGATTCAACTTCCATCATCCACATAGCAGTGCACAAATGTCTGTAACCACAGTTTCAAGGCATCTGATATCCTCTTAGCTTCCACACTTTTGAGACACAAACATGGTGCAGACATACATGCAGGATAAAAACATGCATAAATAAATAAATAAATAATAAATAAATACTTTTAAAAATATTACATAAATAGCATTTCAATAATTACTTTAAATATATATTGTTTGCATTTGCATACAATTTCTGCCACAAAATCATGGTGCTCAATTTTTAAAATTTATTTCTATCTTTACTCATG
>NW_022196896.1:33184587-33194890 GCF_008632895.1 Mastomys coucha
TTTGATTTTTTCTTTTTTCTTTTTTTTCATGAGTTTGATGGACAAGTAATATTCTCCTCATATATATATTACATGGGTTATTTTTTTCAATTTCTGTGAAGAACTTGTTCAAGGAATGTTCTCAAAATCATTCTTATTTTTCATTAACAAATTAATTTATCAGTGTACTTCCTATTTGCTAATGCTCACAAAATAGTTATATAAACTTTCTCTTTACTCCTATCAAAAGTCAGAGTTTATCTAGGACACTTTTAAGATGATGTCTGGGAAGCATATTGGTCCTGACATTGTTTACCAAAGTTTCCCAACTTACTGCTGTAGCTGTTTTTGGTAGGTACTGGAGAAAGTACTTAGTTCAAAAGAGATAATTAGTCTAGACATACTTGAACAAGAAGAGGAGGAAGAGGAGGAAAAGGACAAGGAGGAAGAGGAGAAGGAAGAGAAGGAGGAGGAGGAGACAACTCATGTTTTCTTCTGTAGAAAGAACTTGGTATCAATAGCAACGTCAGGAAGAAGGACTCTTTGGCTTACTAGTAACCAGAACCTATTTTTGGAGGGGTGAAATTCACTTTATTTTCTACAAAGCAATTTAAAGACAAATGTTTTCTTGTTTATCTAAATCTGTGTTTGCAAAACCATGCCCATCGGGTGGTCATTGGATATCACAGCATAGAGTTTAACTTTTTAAAATTATCTTTAATCATTTTTTTGCAGTCCATTTGTTATCCTACTCCTGCTCAAACTCCTCTCCAAGAGGTGTCACTACCCCACCCCACCCCACCATACCAGGCCTCCCTACTCCCTGGGGCCTCAAATCTCTCAAGGGTTCATCTTCTCTCACTGAAGCCGTATGAGACAGTCCTCTTTTGTATATGTGTCAAGAGCCTCAGACTAGCTCATGTATGCTGCCTGGTTTTGGTGACTCAGTATCTGAGTGAGCTTGGTTGGGTTGGGGGAGGGGTTGTTCCAGGTTTGCTGAGACTGCTGGTCTTCCTATGGGGTTTCACCCCTCCTCAACTTCTTCCAGCCTTTTCCTAATTCAACCACAGGGGTCCCTGACTTCACTCCACTGGTTGGGTGTATCTGCATCTGTCTAGATCAGATGTTTTTGTGGGGCCTCTCAGAGGGCAGCCATGCTAGACTGCTGTCTGTAAGCACACCATAGCATCAGTAATAGAGTCAGGCTTTGGGGCCCCCTTTCGTGCCAGTCAGTCGACCTTGTTTCCCTCAGTCTCTTCTCCATTTTTATCCCTGAAGTTCTTTTAGACAGGAACTATTCTGTTGGTTTTTTTTTTTTTTTTTTTTTTTTTTTTTTTTTTTTTTTTTTTTTTTTTTTTTTTTTTTTTTTTTTGCTAATCTTTCCATTATTCCATTTGTTTCCATCTCAAATGATATCCCACTTCCCGGTTGCCTCTCAATAACTGCCCCCATCCTACATCCACCCTTTCTGCCTTCCCCTTTGCCTCCATGACAGTGTTCCTCCATCCACCCACACTCTCCCATCCCACTGCTCCAGTATCCCCCTATACTGGGACATCAAACCTCTACAAAACCAAGGGCTTTCCCCTCCCATTGGTGTCAGGCAAGGCTGTCCTCTGCTACATGTGTATCTGAAGTCATGGACTCTTCCCTGTATATTCCTTGGTTGGTGGTCTAGTCTTTGTGAGCACTGAGTGGTCCAGCCAACCATTGCTACTCTTCCTATGGGGTTGCAATCCCCCTCCACTTCTGCAGTCCTTCTACCAGGTCCCCCTTGTGGTCCTTGAGCTCAGTCTGATGGTTGACTCTAAGCATCCACATCAACACTGATCAGTTGCTGGCCTGTGGTTCAGAGTGTTTGATTGTGGGATGGTAACCCCAACCTTCCACTTGATGCCCTGTTCTTCTGCTGGTGGTGAACCCTGCAAGTTCCCTCTCCCCACTGTAGGGCATTCATCTAAGGTCCCTCCCTTTGATTCCTGAGAGTCTCTCACCGAACAGGTCTCTGGTACATTCTAGAGGATTCCCCACCTCCCACCTCCCAAGGTTGACTGTTTCCATTCACTCTGCTGGCCCTCAAGGATTCATTCTTCTTGAATTTCCCATGTCCCATGAAGAGTCTGCATAGCTGACTGTTTCCAACTCACTATTAGTTGTAAGCCAATTTTAACTCCAAAGCCAGCTTGAAGCTTGTTGTATATGAGCCTAGAGCACAAATTTAAAAGATTGCCAAAGGCTACCTTCCATCAATTTTGAAAATCTTGATAGTTTATTTCTATTAGTCTTTATTTTGTTGTTATTGTTGTTAAAAAAAAAGTAAAGGGTTGGGTGCAAAAGTACAAAATAAAAATATCTTTTACTTAAACCTTTGGGACCAAGACTAGTACCTGCATGAGGGCAATAATTCATTTAGTGCCACACACACACACACACACACACACACACACACACTGAATGAGAGAGGGAGAGAAGGGCTGGAGAGTTGTTTTGCTTGCATATTTGGCTGTGCACCAATAGGCATGTATGTGTACCACATACATGCCTGGTACCCTTGGAGGCCTGAAGCAGGTGTCTAATACCTGTAATACCTTGGAGTTACAGGTAGTTATGTACCACCATGTGAATGCTGCACATCGAACCTAGTATCCTGAAGAATTACCAGTGTTCTTAATTGTTGAGCTCTCTCTCCAGCTCTGACTCCCTCCTACCACTTTTCTGCTCATCCCAGTCAGAACATTAGAGCTGATAAGATCTACTTATGGACAGACATAAAGTAGAAGTTCTTTGGAGAACTTTGAGGGCTTTTCCAAGAAGTAAAGTTTGTTAATTGTTTTTCCAAGGATATATGGTTATTAACTACCACTTAGTAATTCTCCACATTCTGTGTCTATTATTCTTTCCATGGTGTCATTTTTTTTTTGCTCTCTTTTCCCCTTTCACTGTTAAGTGATTTCTCTAATATCTCATCCTGTAGGTAGGATAATGGAAATGTTAAATAAGCTCCTTCCAGAAAATAACCTATGTATCACTAAAGCAAACCAGATCTGTGAGATTTATTTACAGGTTGAGCTGAAGTCACAATGATTAACAGAGCAGAGATAGAACACCAGGAATATTAGGAGCAAATTGTGAAAATGGTAGGTAGCTTAATTAGCTGGAGAATTTTGGTTCTACCGTCAAGTCAGAAAGAGCTGTGGACAGATGCAGGGTATCAGAGAAGGCCTTTATACATTCAGTGTAGGTCTACTGTAGGTGCTAATGCAGGCAGATGTGAATATGTGCATAGCTTTGCAGGGATTATATTCTAGAGAAGGAGAAATAGGACATGTAGAAAATCCTCTACAGTGATGCGTGCTGAAGGGATACATAAGGAATGACAGGGCATAGGATTTTTTTCTACACAGGGAAAGTATGTGTATATGCCCAGGTATTTTCTGAAATTGTAGATGGAATAGCTAAAACGAAGCTCACCAAAGCACTGTTTGAATATAGTCCAAAAAGTAATTGGGTTTAATTATATTTAATAGGAGCTTCTTATTTCTAAGTGTCAGATAGCCTGTTAGAGTTCAGATTTATTAATTAGTATTTGTATTCATGTTGTACACTGAAATGCCCCATAAAAATGATCAAACGAGCAGATCAATAAGACTAGTGATTTGCATCCCTGCCATACAGAAGTACTGAAGGAGAAAAGCTACTATCTCAATTCCCTAGACAGACACCAAGTGGGAATCCCTGCACATTTAAAATTGTGCTATCATGGCTTTGGAGAGGGGACTTTGTGGTTACAAATACTTGAAAACAAGCCCTGGTCCCACTTATTTCCTAATAGATCTGTTACAGTGGCAGTCATTCTTCAAACACTGCACCTTAGCTACTCAGCCCTGTTAGGGAAGAAAGATTAAACCTTTGTGTAGCATGTTTAAAGGCTGAAAACTGCACTAAGCAGCTTATACACAGAAAATTATTTGCTCTTCTCAATATGAACTCATTATCATTTCACATGCATGAAAGCCAAAAGTTAAAAAAAAAATAACATTCTAAAATAACCTGAATCCTGAGTTATGGATCTAAAGTTCCAAGGGTTGTCCTCGGCCACACTTCGGTCAACCATTCCTTCTAGGGATAGAGTAGCACCAAAGGACATGAAGCTACAAGGCTACTTGGCCAACATTGCCCCCCATCTCTTCCCTCCATGTTTACTGTAGCAATAAGTGTAAATTATTAAGGACAATCAGAAGTTTCCCAGATATGACTGCTACAGTGAGCAGAACACCAGAAACTTAAGGAACTAAGCTTCTCCCAGGAACCAGTGTATCTCTGTAATTAAAAGCATGAGTAAGGGGCCATCAACCTGCTAGGAGATCCTTGTGTTCACATAAGTGTTGTTAGTACCAATGAAAGAACATATGTGACCAGTCAGACGACCTGTGTTATATTCGCTCACTATTCCTGACAGTCTTTACACATGATGTCATATGTGTATATGAAATATGAACAAAATTAGGGTGTGTAGTGACTCCACACTTGCTTCACAACCCAGGGTTGTTAGGTTTCCTGTAATTATTCTAGAATTCAGTGAAAGGAAAATGCTATCATTTCAAAATGTGAATATAAGGTCCTTTTATGCATAAAAATGTTGAGGAGGTGAGGAAAGACTAATGGAAGAAAATGGAAGGAATGTTTAGAGAGGCCAGTGGTGATACCAGCAAGACAGAAAATCCCCTGTTTCCTGTTTCCTGTTGTCCATGTCTTTGTATACAGAAGTTACTTAGAAAATTCTTCAACTGAAGCTTAAAACCTCACAGTTCTTCAGATAAATCATTTGTTATTTCCTAAGGTCCATGCAACAGTTAGCTGTGCTTTTAGGCTATGTTTGACTACCAGCTACAAATCTGTTTTCATAAATTATGACTCCTGCTATATGGAGTATCATGCTAGACACACCCAACCTCCCCTGCATACAGCTTTTTAAGAAGGTTATTCATTTCTCCCAATATAGTTTAGGGAAAAGTTTCCAATTCATGTCCTGAATTAAGCCCAAAGACCACAAAAAGATCTTTTCATGGACAAAGTTTGTTATTCAATTTATCATGAACAGATTGTACTGCCCCAGGGCACACTATAGAGGAGTGAATGTCAATCCCTTCTTCAGGTACAGCGAGGTAGAATGTGGAAAACAGGATGAGTGGCAGCCTCTCCTGGGGAAAACTCCAGTCTTATGACACCAAGAAGAATGAGGGTTATACTTTCAATAACAAAGCAGGCCTATATATAATGAAACCTCATTTACTAATTTCTCTAAGACAGCTAAGTTTTTACTTCACAAACTTAAAAACAGCCTTTTAATAATAAGATGAAATACCTCCTGTTCATATATTTCTCCCCAAGTGGTTCATTCTAATGTCTTGTTATGAATCTTGTAATATATGAATATACAACTGTGATGACTACTTAACATTACTCTCTACATTTGGTCATTTATTTATTTATTTATTCATTCATTCATTCAATAAACATGTATTTATTTATGTTTCTTAATCTTATACACCACTGAAACTGAGTAAACTCTAAGAAAAAAAAAAACTCCGAGTTCCGGCCCCTGGGAACTTTACCGTAAAAGGTTTTTATGGTTAGTGTTAAATGATGTACTTGAGACAATCTAGAATCCCTGCAGAAAGGATTCCCACTGAGTTACTGTCTACAGTAAGGTGGCCAGTGAACAAATTTGTAGAAGGTTATTCTACTTGATGAGAAAGATCAAACCACTCTAGGTATAACTACTCCCTGAGAAGTTTATTATGTCAACTTTTATTACACAACACTAAAAATATAGCATTATAAGCCCAAAATTGTGTGGCAGTTATTAGGGGTAGTTAATAAAAAAATCTAGACAATTTTTAAAAATGATACATGCCTTGAGTTCTTTAATGTACTTACTAGAGTTACAAGCATTTAATATATCTTGAGTTCAGCTCTTCCTACACCAAGAACTAGTAGAATTTGTTAAAGGTCACACATGCAGTAAAATCTCAAACTAGATCTGTTACATTTAAAAAGCCAGACTTTCACTAACCAGAGGAAGACAAGAGGACATTTACATAGATCAGTCACTGCATTTTCAAAGCCCTTCAGTACTTGAGATACACGAACTCACTAAGTATTCCATTTGTACTCATGAAAGTATGTAGAGTAATTAAAAACATGTTCTTTGTGCTTTGCTTTAGATCACATTACACAAAGTGTGATGGTTTTGGGTCTCTCTTGGCACCTAGAAGCTTGGGTTGTCTGTCATAGATGAAATCCATTAGTATAAAAGTACACTATTACTTCAGCAACACAATTTGCTTTTTCAACAAATGCTTCCACTTTTTGGGCAGGTATACCATGTTAGTGAAAAACATCAGGAGTAGTCTCTGTTAGTCAGAAAGTTTTCAGTCTGTGTATAGGGCTATTTAGATGGCTAGGAGAGCCAGGCCTTCAGTCAAGGTAGAATGACTGACTGTAAGGGCCACTTGGCTCTCAGGGCTCATGGGTCCCATGTGGCATACTCTTCCCAGTCTGTTGGAAATATCTGTGCCCTGACTAATGCCTCATGGCTCTGTGCCATGACACAGTCTATGTATGGTTGTGGTGTTGATGAATTCCTTATCAAATCATAAATATTTCATTGCATTCTAAGAAAGAATAGCATCCTTATGAAGTTATATGGCAAGGTATTGAATGGGGAAATTGACAGATTCATGGGCATTGCCTGAAGGAAGAGAAGTCCTCTGAGGTTTTGCTTCCTTTTATGCACTTTCAGCTGTGACATACTCCATCTCTGAAAACTGTGGACAAGCGTGCATGCACTGATGATGTGGTTGGGAAAATCTGTTACTGTGTGCTTAAATTTGTTCAGGTTTATTCTCCCAAGAACTATATTAATGAGTGATAACTTCCCTATTTAAAGAGAAAAATAAGGGCTCTAATAGAATAAAGCATAACTCACCCCTTACACCTAACCTTCTTGTTTTCTTTTTTGTCTTCTTGGAACCATACAATAAGAAAGAGATGTTTGATTGAAATATTTACACTAGTGTTATTCATTGGTAAAGGAAAAGGTGGAACAGAGCAGAAGTAATGCTGTGTGTATGTGTGTGTGTGTGTGTGTGTGTGTGTGTGTGGGTTGATCAGTAAACACAAGATAAGCTTTGAGCAAGCACAGACAAACCTATGTCATGTCATAAAGACAATAACAACCCTTTCTTCCCAGACTTTGGTCTTATTAGAATGAAATGTGACTTGCTGCTTGCATTAAGGATCACCAGAATACCAGCAGCCAAGATCTTGGAATGTGACACAACATAAGTTGCCCTGAAAAATAAACAGCATATGAATGTGCTGGCTTGTGAATTTTCATAGTGGCTAGTCTGAAAAAAAATCACAGGATGGGAACCCAGCATCCTGTAGCTTACATTATATCTATATAAGCAAGCCTGCTAAGAACTGTAAATAAATATTACTCGCAAGTATAGCATGGATCTGATAAAAAAGAATCTAACCCATCATTGTACTAAAAAGTTGTCTCAGGAATATGGCATGGTAGTACACTACTGACTTGCATTTGGTGCCCACTGGGGAGACAAAATTTAGTGGTGGTTCAATTTCCATGGAGCCAAGGAAGGAAGAAAATCTTTCTTTATACAGGAAGAAAATCTTTATACAGGAAAGAACAGAATAGTATAGAAACTAAAATAAGATAACTGAAAGACTCAATTTCCTGCAAATAGATTCTGTTTCAGCTCCCAAAACTTCTCAACAGTTAAAATCAAACAAAACTTAGTTCCTGTTCTCTCTTCTTGACTTGCTATCCCAATTTGTTTCTTTATATCATATTCTAGTCACTGTGATTTTAGAAAACCTGGGGTCATGATGACTTCACCCTCTTCTGTGCTCCACCTAAATTTAGTTCAAAGTAGAGCAAGCCAGAGGCAGGGAACTCCAAAAATAGCCCCACCTCTCCCCTGTGCTCTTGGCTCTTGCTGAATTTGACCCACACTCCCTCCACCATGTCTTCTACTGCTGGACTCCCAGTACCCATGAATAAGGTGCACTCTAGTTCCTCACAGTTTTTGTTCATTTAGAAATTCTTCTGGATATCCTAGACAATGGCCCATAAGCAGGCAATCACCAACAGAGCTTCTGACATAAATACCACATAAATATTTTCACTTTTATGTGGCGTTAAGTCAGCTCATCTTTGGCTGCTTATGCTCAAGAATATGGCCAGGTTAACCTTATAGAATGTGTAGAGCATCCTGATGTTCTGTCTATAGAAATTGCTCAGGCCTTCCATCACATTTACACTGTCCACCAGCCAACTACTCCCATCTTCAACAGTCTTTCAAGTCTGCTTGTTTTCAAGCACAGGCATCCCAAATGCAAGAAGACATGGAAACAGTTCTTGCCATTCAAGATGGATATTTGAGAGCAAATCATTTATACAGTTTCACATCTGCATTTTAAAGTTTTGAGTTGGAGGTTTAAGCAGATATTGCCACTGCACTATGAAGAACTTTAGCAAAATTACTGCCCGCAGCAAATTTGATTTTCATATGCTCAGTGTGTAACTGCTGCCACTGAAGTGTCCTCTGTCATAACAACTGGGAAATGATCCTCACGAACTATTTCACAAATGCCTGTGATTTAAACATGCTGCCCAAGGAATGACTTTTTTTTTTTTTTTTTTTACTAAGTTTTACCCATTCTAGCCCAATATGAAACAAATATGAATTTTCCATTTGGGAACAAAGTGTCACTTATATAAGAAGCCAAAGCCTCTGATATTCATGGGGTTGCCAGTCATTAGGCCAGATTTGAAAAAAGATTAGCTTCAGTAATAATGACAAATAGCACAAGCTATAAAAACTCGCCAGATATTGGAGGAAGGTATCCTTGAGGATGAGATTAGGGAGATGTTTCTTCTAGAGGCTAATGAGCTGCACTGCCTAAGATCCTGAAATCCCCACAGCAGTGTGAATGATCAGTAACAAGCTCTTATTACTAAGGTTGAGAAACAGCACAGCAAACAAAAGTATGAGCACCCATGAACTTCATTCATTCTCATCCTCCAGTCTTGTGGTGTTAAAATCAAATAAGGGACAATGGGCTTTCTTCAGTTTATAGATTTAGCCTTAACCATTTCTAAAAAAATATTCTGTGCTTTTATTCAATGTGCTTCCAAATCATTCATAAGAAAAAAGCTACTTGCTGTCCTTCAAAGCTAGATGGGCCTATAGAATACATTCGAGTTCAGGCCCATACCTAACATCTCAATTGGTACTGTTTATGTTTAAAGGGAGTTAATAAACAGAAAGTTGTCACAGCGACATAAACCTACAGAGGAGCTGTCTGATGGTTATGTGAAATTTGAAATTCATTATTCTCATTAGACTCAGTGGCTGAAAAGCGATCCATAACTCCAGTCTTTCTTACCTTAATCCACAGAGTTCCAGACAGTAACAGTGATGTAACAGACAAGAGAAAATAATAACTTCATTACCTACATCTCTACCTACACCTATTCTTTATCTGTACCTGTCCCAATTGGGTCTCCTGAACTGTACAAGGTGCTCCATAGAAATTCTGTAGAATCTATGAATACATGGTTCTTCCAGATACAGGAATGGCTATGAGGCCATAGAAAGTGATAATTCCCATTCTTTCAACATGGCTAAGAGAAGTGTTTGCATGGCACTAAGGGAAAGTTCATGCACTATTAAAATTACTGAAAAAGTGAGGGACCACTTCATACATATTCATGAGGCAAATCATGAGAAGTACATATCCTGAGATTCTACAAGGAGGTCATTTGACACTTCATTGAGGCAACTACTTTGGGTATACACACTCAATTCAATAAAGTCAGTGAGTAAGGGAAAAAATGGTACCTCCTGGAAATGAAGACAGAGAGGCTCACATGGCTGCAGCAACAGAAGAGGGAAAGATAGTTATTGCCATGGCTCCAGTGATGGCTGATCCTCATGTTTTGGATTTTATTTTTCTTTGTTTGTTTTTGAGACAGAGATTCATTTGCAGATTAGGCTGACACAGAATTTACTATGTAATCCAGTTTGGAGTCAAGCTCATCCAGTCTTCTTGTTTCAGCCTCTGAGTACATGAGAATACAGGGCCTAGTTGTTATTCTTGACCTTCAGTTTCTGAGCTCTTCAAGACTATTGGTCTTATTTACACCTGAACTGTATAAAACACCCCATCCCTTTGATCTCCTTTTGTTGCCTAATTGCTCTGGCTAGGACTTCAAGTACAATATTGAATAGAT
>NW_022196896.1:33195609-33196557 GCF_008632895.1 Mastomys coucha
ACCAAACCAGGAGCTGGTTCTTTGAGAAAGTCAACAAAATAGATAAACCATTAGCCAGACTAACTAGTCTCACAGAGATAGTATCCTAATTAACAAGATTAGAAATGATAAAGGAGACATAACAACAACAACAACAAAAAAAACACCCATCACACAGTCTTCTTGTACCATTTTGCTTTGTTTTGATTTGGCTCAAATGACCTTGTGTAGGTTATATTTTCTTATACCAAAACCATTTCAGGACAGAGTATGAGCCTCATAAGCAGATTCTATCTTTTAAGTATGATTTACAAACCATACTTAGCAGTCAGCAAAGATTATTGATTGAAGTAAAACAGATGAGAGTCACAGAGAGGCAAATAGAGAGAGATGGAGACACATGAGGAAACAATCTGCCAAAAAATAAAAATAAAAATAAAACTAATTAAAAACTGAGAATACTCTGGGCAGTGGTGGTGTACGCCTTTAATCCCAGCACTTGGGAGACAGAGGCAGGCGGATTTCTGAGTTCGAGGCCAGCCTGGTCTACAGAGTGAGTTCCAGTACAACCAGGGCTACACAGAGAAACCCTGTCTCAAAAAACCAAACCAAAACAAAACAAAAAACAAACAAAACCAAAAACTGACAAGACTAGAAAGTGACAACTTCCTTTGTCAGCTCTAGGTTCTTGAAAGTTTATCTTTATGTCTCCATTGAGATTTGATAAGGAAGCAGAACTAAGAAAGGATGGCTCAGAAGTCAGTGTGAATTCACAGCACACTAGACTGCTCTGAGACCCGGGTCTCTTACCTCTGTCATTCATCATTTCTTATGTCTTACATCATGTAGTGTCTTATAGTGAGATACCCAAGGTCAATTACATTATAAGAAAAGTAGTTATTAATAACCCTATTAAAAAATGGGGTACAGAGCTAAACAAAGAATTCTCAATTGATGAACACCAAATGG
>NW_022196896.1:33198042-33210408 GCF_008632895.1 Mastomys coucha
AAAAAAAAAAAAAAAAGAAAAGTAGTTAATAATTTTGTTGACTGAAAGGCCAGTGAAATGGTGAATATTAATTGTTATCTTGACTATGTTTAAAAGCACGAGAAAGACACAGCCCTTGGTGCTTCTGTAGGAGCATTCCAGTGGGATTTAACTGAGAAGCCTCACCATGTATGTAAGCTGCGTCATCCATGGTCAGAGTCAAGGAAAATGAGTAAGAGGAGAACTCTAGTTGGGGGCAAGCTCTGTGATTCCTGGTCTGCTTAGATGTTCACAACCCTGGACACATGCTTCTGCTACCATGCACTCTCATGCCTTCCTGTAATTATGGACTGTACCCTCTTAAAAATTCTTTGTCAGTTATTTAGTCAGAGGAGAGACAAAAGTATCAAAGTAACTAATACATCCAAAAAGCATGTCATTGGTGTTCTTATGAAGTCTTTGTTGGTATGACAGCACAGCACAGAAGCAGAAAGAGATACAGGCACATAGAGAAATTAAATATGTATTTCTCACCTGAGAAATAATTGATTCCTATGAGATTTAAACCCCTCTTAGAGACAAGCTTGAAACCATTCTCAAAGAGGAATTATCATGACCAATCTTCTACTAGGATGTACGTCTTACATAGGCCAGCACCTTTGCACTGATGTACAGAGGTCAAATTTTCAGCAGAGGAAATTCTAGGAGACAAACCACCAAGCAGGCTCTTTTTTGTTAACAGGGACAGGTGGCAAGACAGAGTCTAGTAGAAGAAAATAAAAGTTTTCCTTATATACAAGTCACATGTGGCCTGAAGTGTGTGTGTGTGTGTGTGTGTGTGTGTGTGTGATGAAATAAAAGAAAAAGAAACCATGACTTTGAAAGAGAGTTGTGAGTCTTTATGAAAGGAATGAAAGAAGGAGAAAGAGGAGATTATGTAATTATATTATAATTTCAAAAATTTTAAAAATACAAAAGGTTTGTTTTATGTGGAAGAATATTACATTTGAAAATATGCTGATGTATATATCTGCCTACACAGGAATTCTTAAATTATGTTTTGCCAGGCCCCTCCATGAATCATGCAAAATAACAACAACAACAAATAGAAAAGCCTGTGAAGCTAAATGAGACAGGGCAAATCAATGAGCATTGATAGAAAGAGAGACCCTATATGAACACAAGGTGCTCTTACAGTTGTATATATAATTTTATATACAATAAAATCATTACTGATGCTGGCTGTGAAGGGAGAAGCTGTGTATGGGGTGATTTGATTTCAAGCATGGCTGGAATATCTACTAATTTGGAGCTATGGTATAACTAGAAGCAGTCATACCCATGCATAGACATTAAAGGGCAGATGATAAATTAATAACAGAGGATAGTTTTCTTTGAGTCAGATTAATCATGTATTTTGAAAGCATGTATAGTATTGCATGTTTATATAAAGGCAAGATTAAAATCTTATTGTCAAATGGGCTCCACAGATGGATAACAAAAGTTCTAGTATTTCTATGCCCATTTACTGGATATTTGATAGAGTGGAAAAGGAGTGGAGTGAGATGAACTCAGAAGATGCTGGGAAGAAGAGAACAGAGAGGAACCAGTGCAGGTTAACCAACAAGATGTATTCCAGGTCTGCAGAGTCAACAGTCAGTGCAAACGTGCTGCCTGGATCTCAGTGAACACGTTGTACTTCAAAAATGGCTATGGGTTCTAGGTATTATGCCTTTTGCAGATAAAAATATCATATATAATAGCATGTAGTTTATTGATATTGATGTGTGGACTTCCTGTCCTATCTAAACACAAGTCACTCTATCACTGATAATCAAACAAGATATTTCACGTAAAAAGTGACATAGATTCATAACCTCTCTACTTACAATGGAATCAAGCTAACAGTTTTAAAAAACTTAATACCCTAAAAGTTTATAGATATGTCAAGTACCTCTGTACTAATAGACTATAGTCATTATAACAGATGATATCAAAACACAGCCCCGATTATTACCATTTTTCTGTATCTTGATGTAAAAATTTTGTAACCGTTCACAGAAACTAAGGATAACCTTAAAACTGAACAACTGAACCACAATGACCACTGCAGTATACAGAAACATAGAAGCATAAAAGTCGGGGTTAGGCCTGAGTCCTATCTCTACCACTGAGTTGCTTTCTGCCTCTGCAAAGATAAATGAATTTTTTTTGTTTGTTTCTGGTCTCTACTTATGATCTTCAAAGTGAACAAGATAGTCTTGCTGCCAGCACATCTGGATAACATGTGCTATGTAAGGTATGCAGTCTTGATCTCTCTTTATGAACTGTGACTTGTTATTACTCCTCTTCCGTTTTTACTACCAGAATTGCTTGCCATATTGGCATAGGCTTAACTTTCCCTCTACCCAATCTCTCTTGTGCCTGAGTAGTCAAATTTCAGTCTGTGTTCACAGAAGTGAGCAAAGGTGTGTGTAGCTCTTGGTTATTACCTTGCCCTGCTATGCTTGCCCTCAATCAGGTTTTTCTTTTGTGCTGGATGGAGAGTGAGGTAGGTGAAACAGGAGCCTTGGATGCAGAAATGGAGGCTTCATGCAGAGTATAGTGCCACTTACCTTGTGATTCACAGCCATGCAAGCAGCTGGCATTTATGTAGCAGGTGGCCAGCCTACTTCCTGATTTTTTTTTTTAAATGAAAATAAGATTTATGTTGAGTCAGGCTACTGCACTTTGAGGTTGTCTTGTTTATTGGCTGCCATTTGTCCTTGGCTTTTCCTAATCTCAATAATTCTATATAGTATTAATATAGGAAATATATATGATCCCACCCACTCTGCTTTCTTTCTTCTGCTTTTCTGTAGCCTAGTCAAAGTGAAGTGGGAGTGGGTGGGTGGGTGGGTGAGGGAATGCTCTCATAGAAGCAGGTAAAAGGGGTGGGGTAGGGAGATTGTGGAGAAGAAACTGGGAAGGAGGATAAATTTTGAGATATAAATAAATAAAATAACCAATAAAAAAATTAAAAAAGATTATGGAAAGCATCTCCCTTGCACATGGAGAAAGGGAAGGTCTAACAGCCAAGATCATAGACCTAGGTTTGTCTGCCTTGTGTAAGAGGCAGAAAGAACCTCCACTACTGAAAGAGTATCAGTAAAGAGTGTACTTATGTCCAGTAGAGTATTTTATCATGGGATGGACATTCCACCTGTAGCCTGTAGTTAGTACTGCCCAGTTACTCTGAATCACACATCCATCCTACCCAGGTTGTGGTGCCAGCCAAGGTCTCTCAACCAAATGCCCACAACCAGGAGATAGAGGCAGAATGTAAAGAAGAGCATACCACATTAATTTCCCAACATCACAGTATCATGGTGAACTTGGTTTTACAAATCCAGTTGATTTGTAGAAAATAAAGTGATTATTCCTTTCCTGATAGAGTATATGGGACCTAAGTATTTGAAATTCCATATCAGGATAAAGTTATTAACATAAACACTGCTGTTAATGTTAGTATATAATATTTTCCTTCAGTTTTATAGAACTTCTGCTATCTACAAGATCTCTGTTCAAAGTCAAGGCGTGCAACAAGTGCAGTACAGATCATGTGCCTTTACACTCATCCATGGGCCTAAGCTTTATGAAGAACAAGGAAGAAGAGGAGGAAGAGGAAGAGGAGGAGGAGGAGGAGGAGGAGGAGGAGGCATACAAATTTTTTTCTGTAAAATCCTGTGAACTCAGAGGAAGAAGGAGGAGGAAGAAGAAGGGAAGGAGAAGGGGAAGGAGAAGAAGAGAAAAGAAAAAGAAAGCCTTCTTTTTAAGGCTAGAAGAAAACTTCAAATCTTGCATTACTATAGAGGACATCAGGAATTAGTTCTCTCTTGATACTAAATATGCACTTCTCAACAATCAATAAGTTGAATTAGGGAAACGCTAGAAGACTTGAGGAGGAGGTTGATCCTGTAGGAGGACCAGCAGTCTCAATTAACCAAACCCCTGAGATCTCTCAGACACTGGACCACCAACCAGACAGCATACACCAGCTGATATGAGGCCTCCAATACATATAAAGCAGAGAACTGCTAGGTCTGGGTTCAGTCAGAAAAGATGCACCTAACCCTCAAGAGACTGGAGGGTCCAGGGGGTTTAGAGGACTAGTGAAGTGGGAGTAGAGGGTAAGGAAATCCTTGTGGAGACAGGGAAATGGGGAGGAGGCATGGCATGGACAACAGTCAGAGGGGAATAAAATCTGGAGTGTAAAAAATGATTAAATAAAATTAGAAAAAAAAAAGAACAGTAGATAGGTAATAAACATGAGAATTTCAAAACTTTTGATTACTTCTTTGTCAATTTCACATCATGCACCCCAATCCCTCTCAGCTCCTCTGTATCAACTTTCTGCAAAAAGAAAACAAAAATTAAATTAAATAAAAGAGAATAAATCAAAAAACAAAACAAAACAAAAAGACAAAAAACCTTGCAGTGGAAGCTGTGGCATGTCATAGTGTGTCACACAGTAAACCCTTTGACCAAATAACTTTACTTGAAAATATTCAGTGCAATAATGAGTCATTGGTCTGATTTGAGACCTTTGGCTTCTACTACATTATCAATATAGGATCCTCACTGGGACTCCTCCTCTTAGATATCCTATTGTTGCCCTGTGTCATGTAGATCCTATAGCTTTGGTTCTTCAGGGCTTGCCCCTCCAATACTCCAGCAGCTCTTAGGTGAGGTAGATGTTGGGCTGAGCCAATTCAAAGCTCTGAGAGCTTAGCTAGGCCCACCAGCTCTCCTGAATGCACCCGACTAGGGCCAGCTCTCCAATTTGCCCAGAGAGGGGCAGGGACAGCTTTCCTGCATTCATACCATTGGGGTCAGTTCTTCAGAACTGCAGGGTGAGATGCAGGATCAACTCACTAAAGTTGACATGAGGCTTTAAGAACCAGTGTCATTAAGAGCAGCAGCCAAGACAAAGACTGAAAATATCTAATCAAGAGTGTATACAGGTTGGATAAGGAGGGCTTGTTTTCTGCTAAGCCCTTCTCTGGTTCACTCTCTGAGGTATGGGCTCTTCCCACCCAAGATTCTCCTTTAAAGAGAAATAACAATTTTCAGTGTAGAATGTTGGGATAATAGTTATGCAAACAACGAGGAGGAAAGGATATTTAACGAATGATCAGAGGAAGGGCACTGGTGTGAGACAAGATGGGGGCAGAAGTAAAGATAGGAGCATCAGTCCATAAAAGTACTGCACTGATTTTCATCAGTCAGTGATGGTCACCCTCAGTTTGCAGACAAGTCTCATTAGTCAAGCCATATTTGATGAGAGGCAGTATACCCATCGCCTGCTCATGTGTCAGCCACTTGATTGTTTTTCCTGTGGACAGGAGGAGCAGGTGGCTCCCTTACATCTGCATTTGGAAAGGCCTTCAGTCCCATCTGGACTACAAGGGAGTAAAATCAAATGGATTACCTCTGCAGAGTAAAGGGCTCCTTCATATATACTGGAAGACATAAAGCTCAGTGCCCTGGAAGCCAGGCCATCAGCCAACTCGCTACAGCATCACAGCACCTTACCTTAACAGCACTTCTCTTACAGCAGGGAGAAGGGAGAAAAGGTCTGTTACCTACTTGTTTCTAAGTAGGTAGTGCTTCAGCCTCTCTATCCTCTCACGGACTGTCCTTCACCTGGGAACATGCCATCGGTCATAGTCACTACAAACCACCTCTGTGGGGACACCAGTGAAGTGAGCTTAGAGTGAGTCAAGTTGGGGGTGCAGTTAATATATCCAATGATGATATCTCTGAACAATGTAACACAGAGAAGCCCAAGTTGGCTCAGCACAGAGCCAAATTCAATATGAAAAGACATAGCCCAAAGCTCAATCAGCAGCAATTTAATTAGAATGAGTTGATGATCTGGGCCCAACAAGGTTTGCCAATTTCTAACTTGGCAACCTTCAGCCATGAGGTTCTTCTTCATCATCTTTTTTTTTTTTTTTTCTGAAGAAGTCTGGATTTGCTGTCACCAGAACAAGGCTGGTTTGGCTTGCGTTTTCCTTTTGCTATGACATCACTTTGTGCCAAGGTTTTCTTGCATTTTCTAATTTAAAACACAAACAAACAAACACACACAGGGAAGAACATAAAGGGTTTGCAGGATAAAGTAAGCGAGAGAGGGAGAGAAGGCAGGGAGGGAGAAAGGGAGAGAGGGCTGGAAATATCTGGTGCTTGAAGGATAGGGACTAGAAATGTACTGCTAATGACTTCACGACCGAAGCCAATGGGTCTGCAAAGCTGATCTTTCAACTCACTATTATCATTAATGCCTAACACACACACACACACACACACACACACTCATGTGCATGCATGCACATGCACACACACACTCACACACACACACGCGCGCACACACACACACACACACACACACTTCAACATATATTTGGGAGGCAGATATCCTTAGTGAACATTAAGTTAGATCAAATTTACAGAATTGGACATTGACCATTTCAAAATTCATATCTGACAGAAATCTCAAAGTCATTTAGAAAGTTTTGCAGGTTTAAAGAAGCAAGGGTTGTGGGAAAAGCATTCTAACTGTGGGTAGACTCTATAGCCACTCCATATACAAAGAGGAGAGGAAAGACAGAGCTACACAGAAGGATATGTGAATGGAGGCAGAGGCATTTATAAGCCAAGAAACATTACCAGATGCAGCAACTGCCAGAAACAAACAAAACACCAAAGGTCACATCCTTTTTCCAAGTTTGAACCAATCTGAACCAAGAACTGACTTTGGAGTTCTGGCCCTTCACTCTTAAATAGTGCATTATTTAAAAAACAATTTTTAACTCACCCACTTTATATAACTTGTATGGCAGCCATAGAAACTTAATGCAAAAACTGAGGTTCTTGTCCACACACATGAGGCTGTTAATACAAACCAAGTTCTCTAAATCCTGACACCATATTCCTGGGCTCTTTGCTTCATCCCCTTTATAGCTGAAGGACATATCTATCATGAGAGGCTTCCCTGGAGCTGTTATGTCTGTATTTCACATGTCATTTAAGCATCTGCTTGTTATGTGCTTAATACACTAATCTGGTAAAATATTCAGATATTGGCGTCAGTGAGTTTTGTATTTAAATGCTTGTTAACATAAATATATTTCGGTTACAATAAAGTCACAGCATTGTCAGTGTCCCACTGCATAAAGTACTGATACAAATGACAAGACTACAAAGTTTGACACGACTTTGGGTTTAGAGGTCCTGAGGCTTTGGGAGAGGTGTAATGCTGAGTGATCTCAGTATACAAGAGATACTCATGTCTGCTTGAGAGAAAAAATATCCCAGTTTCAAAGGACTTCTCAGATTTGGCTCCTAAATGTACATACTCAATATGCATTGACCTAGAAAGCACTGCAGCTTCTGTTTTATTAACCATTTTCAGTTAGCCTCCATGGTCATCTTTAATGAGAAATATTTTCAAGACTGCTCCATTCTGACAAGAATGGAAAAACAAGGTTTCTTCTTCAAATAAAGAAAAATGACTCTGCATTGCTTTGGATATATTAGAGGCAACACAGTTTCAAAGAAGACTCAAATCCTGGGCCACGCAGACAGCTGGGGACAGTGGAGAAGGTTGGGCCTGTGTCTAAGGCAGGCAGCATTTCTGGGTCTCTGAAGTCTCTACTCTAGCTGTTACACATGTTACACATGTTACATGTTACACATGTGTGAAACCGAACGCTGCATGTGTGGGAAATGGAAGCTTCCATCTCCCTCGTCCACAGGATTAGATTTTCCTACTATCAATCTTGACCACAATTTCTGAACTCCAGTGTGCCATTAATTAATTTGGACTTCTGTGGACTGATAATGAAACTGACTAAGAAACTCAGTGCTATCGTTTTCTGACTCTAACACACATTTTCTAGGTTTCCTATTTGGAACAAGTTTGATTATATGATGTTTATATTTCATCTGTAAGCCCACAAATGTAGTATAGCCTGAAAAATGCCACTTATGCTGCATTATTTTTAAGCCTACTCTCTTCAGCATGCTTGAGACAAGTACATGTTTGTTGTGGGTTTTTTTTTTTTTGGTGCAATATTAAATCAGGGTGTTTGGGTTGGATAAAAGAGAGAACTCAATTTCATAGTTTTATATATTTCTCTTAAATAATATGTCAGGTAACTACATACTTGGGACATTATTTCATGCCCCTTAATGCACCCTGAGACTGGAGAATCCAGTACACAGAAGTGCAGCAATATTGTGTCTCTTGGACATAATTATGTATGTTCTATCTGTGTACCATGCCTATACCTGCTCAAGGACACCCCATTCCTTCTCAAGACTATGGAATGCTTACACACATGAGGCCACGTGCTTCTAACGTGGTTGATTAGATCCTATATTATTCTCCTGAGATGAAGGGAACTACTCACAGATTGGCTCTTACTCTATCCTGGTAATGGGCCATATTCTCCTCCATACACAAGAGAAGAAACTAAGTTGACAGCAGTCAGGAAAGCAGAATATATAAACAGATTCTATTCATGGTGGAAAACTTGTGTGAAATTCTAAACCACTGCTATAGAGATCAACAAACATACTCCGCTTCTTGTCTTTTCTGGTGCCAGGTGCTGTACCTTCTGGATTTCTGCCAAGAATTTCCGTATCTTTATAATGAACATCCATTTTCAATTGAGTGCATTGAATTATAGTTACATTGCTGCATGGAAGCATAAACTACAAAATGCTCTCTAAAGACAAGTACATACCACCATACATCCTCTTCCCTTTTCAGCCATGCAGTGTCCCTACTGCCTGTCCAGTGAGCAGCAAAGAAAGATAGATACAGTTTGAAAAGGTTGTGGGCACAGGAAAGCAGGGTATGAACAAAGATTATACAGAACCAGAAGGCAGAGAACAAAGGAGACCAAGGTGTATTAACACAGAAAATGATGCCTTGAAAGAGTTCATGAATATGGGTGAGAATCATTATTCTAAGATTTTGAAATATTGTTATTATCATTTTTATTTGCTCAGGATATATTCTTTTTATCATATGGGTTTATATTAACAAAATTTTTTTTATGGGTAAAACATATTATGGGTATATAAGCAACTTCAAAATTGATCCTTTCTGTATATCTGTCTACAAAGATTAAAAAGAAATTGTATGCCTCCTATGCAACCTCATGTAAATGGAATGTCTGAGAAAAAATAATCATGTTTCTCTTTTTCTGCCACCTTTTCCATGTCTCAGGAGTTAATGCATCACAGTGAACATAGAAGACAATTCATCTTTCATGCTTCCCAAGCCATCTGCAGTATACTGAGAGAAGTACCATTTCTAGTTGTGAATGTATGGGATGCTCCACATTCTAAACCCTGCCTGACAGCTGGGTGCTAATAGGTTCTTCCCAGCAATGTGCCAGCTAATGGCTTCTTCCTGGCATTCACTCAAGCATCACTAATGGCTAGCAAGTTGCCTGCCCACTCCTGAACTGAGAACATCACTTTCATATTTGCAGAGAACCACCCAGAAGACCCTTCACTTGGCCTCAAAAGCCAGGGGATTTGGATACGCAGCATAATAGAAAATGACATTGGAGAGGCCAGATGTGATCTGTGGTCAGAACAGAAACACTGAAATGGAATCCTATTTTGAAGCAGCAGTGACTTGTTGGAGAGATGTAAAATGGGAACAGACAAAGGCTCCCTTCTATGAGACCATCTGTCAGTTTAATAGGGATGTCAATATCAAAGAGGTATTTGGAAAACTCTCAGCTATGATGGTGACTGGCTGTCAGGTAGGGGGAATGGATGTGAATATGTTGCAGTGTAGTATATGAAGCTCTCTCATCTTTACTTATTACATACTCAGAATAGAATCTTTAAAAATGAAAATTAGGGTGGGTTTGTAAGTTATACTCTGAAGGTAATATTTTCCATATTAAACCCTGTGTTTGTGTTTCTGTGTGATTGTTTTCATTTGCCTTTTCCTGGATGGTATTTGAAGTCTCCAACTCAGACACACCAGATTGCACCTGTTATCCAAGATGAAGACTCCTAAGCTTGATAAATTCCACTGCCAAAACAAACCAACAAACCAAATAAACGGTTATGATCAAATGATTATACCCATGTTCTTCTGTCTTGGCTGCATCTACTTAAACTTAAATTTGGGGGCAAGGATAAATGTAGATTGTAGTGAGTAAATAGACAACCAACTGGGACCAAAATTAATAGTGTAATTTCAATCAATATTTCTTTTACAGCTAACTAAAACCGAAGGGTAGATATTCTATTATGTTCCCTAGCATACATTAGACTGTCAGGTATGAGGCAAGAGTTTTTGTTACCCTGTCCTGTTCTATTCTCTGTAGATGTCAAGCTAACCAGAAATGAATAAAAAAAATTTGACCATATCCTTTGATTTATCTTTCCTGCTCCAATGGCCAAAATCTTGAGTTTAATTCTCAACAATTTAATTTGGGTTTATGAAGCAGAAAGCCATATTTAAATGAATAATAGCTACCACCATCAAGCAAGTCAATCAATCGATAGCACCAGAAACAACCCCCTTATCAATTTCTACCTACTCTTTGTTCAGTGGAGGAATCTATGCCCTTAAAAGGTCAGGCAACATGCAGTTTGTTTCTGAAGCAAAGTCCCAAGAGCTCATACGTTGTCAGAATGAGAAGCTAAATGGTTAGACAGACAAGCCCAGTGCTGGGAAAGCTCACTGCAGAGCCCCTCTTTCCTAAGCCAGAGGCTCGGCAGGAAATCTTGTGAGGTATTAGCATGAGGAGCAAGAAGATAATGGCGATGGATATGTAACCTTTCCATAAAAGCAGTTTACACTGACTATTATTGTTTCATTGTTCCAGACTATGTCTTATTCTGAGGATTTCATTCTTACATTTTTAGGTTTAGACTGTCTTTTCCCAAATTCCAAAGTGCCTGTTTTAGATGGCAATTTGAAATAAAACTATAGTATTTATATTCAATATGAATTTAGTGATTTACCTTTTTAATTGTTTTCTAGTCTTGATCTTTTTTCTAATTGCTTTATTTACTTCTCTGTCATGTCTAACATTCTGCAAAGCCACTGCCTTAAGCCATAGCAAGGCACTGGAGATTTTTAAATCAGGGATTAACATGAGCATAGGAAGTAATTTGGTAAAATTAATTGTGCTTTAGTGAATACTATCAACTTTAGTGGGAAGAAAATGGAGCCATGAAGCTTGCTTAGAAAACCAGTGCAACATAAGCTATGTGGAGTGGGAGGAAGACAGCACAGACTGAAACAAGAGCAGGGTGCCAAGGACAACAGGCAAATGACTCAATGGATCTATGTCCAGCTGCCCAAAGGGACTGTGCACAGGGATGGGCAAAGCTGTGATGGATAATCTCAACTGCCAAGTTGTTGAAATCTAAAATCACCTGGGAGCCAGGCCTTTGGGATTCTTGGGAAAACTGTCTTGATTAGGTCAACTAAAATGTGAAGACTGGCCAACTCCGGGCAGCACCATTCCCTGGCACAAGGCCCTGGATTTCATTAGGAGAGAGTGTGCTTAGCACAAGAATTACTTACTCCCCGCTGAAACAAGAGTGGGATGCTAAGGACTGGAGGCGAATGGCTCAGTGGTCCTAAGTCTAGTGACCCAAAGGGGTTAGTATTTACACAGGGATGGGCGAAGCTTGCTTTGAGTATGATACAGTACCCTCAGGTGCTTCCTTGTGTTCCTGATAGGATTTCCCACCATAATGGACTGTACTCTGTCAATGTAAGTCCAACATAATGAACTCCCTGTAAGCAGCTTGTCAGATGCTTTATCAGAGCAAAAGAAGAAGCAAACAAAACAGGAATTCTCCCAATTTAGAAGCACAGTTTAAATCCAGAACTAGAAACAATATACAAGTGCATTTTGCATGATTGATGTATATTTATATCTATATACATATCTAGAAAGAGAGAGAGAGAAAGAGAGATAGAGGGAAAGATAGATCTGCCTTACACATATATGTGTACGTATGCCATACTATCATGCATAAACACACACATATGTACAAACATTTAAAAACACTAAGGAAGTATGCACAACAACAGCAATAGTATAAATGCAGCTTCAGTGAACTATGAATAATATAGAGTCAATGGTCCTATAAAAAGACTAGCAAGGTGAGCAGGTTGGTCTCTTCGTTCTATAGGCCACAGAGGCAGCTTTATTAACTTCTGGAGACTTTACATTTGTTAAATAATTTCTTCAATCAAATTGCAAAAGAATAATGTTGCATTATATTTTTTTCTTTCTGAGATTTTTAACTGCTACATTTAATTTTGTCATTTCTATTTCAGCTGTTGAG
>NW_022196896.1:33210684-33212066 GCF_008632895.1 Mastomys coucha
CTTCCTCTTCATGATGCAATAAATGCTTGCTGTAGAAGGATCCTAGTGTCTGCGTGTCTTCTTGCTGGGCTACAACTGGTGTCGAAAACCCGGGACGCAGGGGGAGCTGCTGTAATTGTGCTAGTGGCGCTTGTTATGATGTCCATTTGGCACTTGATACATTCTTGCCTGGAGGATGAGAAATGCCGCGCCTCTGTAGCGTCAGGACAGGGGGCACTTGAGGAGTTACAAGATAGCATGTCAGAAACAGAGCGTAATGAGAGAGTGGGGGCTAGCCAGGATAAAAGGGAGAGAAAAAAGGGTATACCCAAGGACACAGACCCTTCCGCTTGACCTGCGGAAGCAAGAGATAAGGGAAAGAACACCCTGGGAGAGAAAACTAGGGAAAGGGATGGAGCTTCGAGACCGAAGACCCTCTACCCAGTTAAGGAATTGGAGGCCCTCAACCTTGATAGCTCTGAGGAATTGAGCCCCTCCGAGGAGGAGGACTTGGAGGGAGAAGCGGCTCGCTATGAGGAAGAGAGGTATCATCCGGATGAGCATTTGCCACCTCTCCAGAATCAAAAGCGAAAGGGAGCGAGAGATCAGAGCCGCTGAACACATTATGCTGTCCCGCCTGCTCTTCCAAGTGCACCCCTGCTATACACTGATAGACACTGTTCAGATTCCTTTTTATCTAAAGGAGACAAGAGTAAACTCTTGCGTGCCTTTCCAGTGTTTGAGGATGCTGATGGTGGCCATGTCCATGCTCCAGTAGAATACACCCCTATCAAAGAGCTTGCTGAGTCAGTCAGCAAATATGGGCATGATGCCAATTTTACCATTATGCAACTAGAAAGACTTGCAACCATGGCAATGACACCCAATGACTGGCAGAACACAGTGAAGGCTGTGCTTTCTAGTATGGGACAATACATGGAATGGAAGGCCTTGTGGCATGATGCCTCCCAGGTTCAGGCCAGGGCTAATGCCAATGCGGAGGGCAACAAAAGGCACTGGACCTTTGACTGGTTGACGGGGCAAGGACAGTTCATCTATAACCAAATGAACTATGATTGGGGAGCTTATGGCCAAGTCGCGGCAGCCGCTATCAAGGCGTGGAAAGCTCTCTCGAAGAAAGGTGAGGCAGGAGGACATTTGACAAAGGTCATGCAGGGCTCTCAAGAGCCATTTTCTGATTTTGTGGCCTGGATGACTGAGGCGGTGGGTAGAATTTTTGGAGACCCAGAGCAGGTCAAACCATTAATTGAACAGTTGGTTTTTGAAAATGCTTCACCAGAGTGTAAGACTGTTATTACCCTGAGGAGAAATAATGGGTTGACAGACTGGATAAAAGTTTGTCGAGGACTAGGGGGTCCACTTACCAACTCTGGCCTCACCAC
>NW_022196896.1:33214505-33214735 GCF_008632895.1 Mastomys coucha
AGGTGAAGGAGGATGGATCACGACCGGCCCTTCGGGACTCAGATCCTGACCTGTCTGCTGATGCTGTGTCTGTGCCCGTTGAAGTTTCTACTCCAGAATTGGACTGCAGAGTTTGAAGATACTCTGAGGAGACTGAAGCTTGCCATCACACAAGTGAACTCTACACGTCTGGATCTGTCGTTTATAGAAGGATTCGGTTCCTGGATTTCTTCAGCCCTTTCTTACTTTAA
>NW_022196896.1:33215084-33224533 GCF_008632895.1 Mastomys coucha
CACCTACATCCGCTGTCGACTCCTGGTAAACAACTGTTTGCGCATGTGCGTAGAGTGAAAAGGCGCCATGTCACGGCCCATCCTGGGGCGTCACATGGGGTGATGAGCAAACAGCCAATCACGGGCAGACACGCCACGCTGTGGTGTATATAAGCAGTGCCGATTAGTGGCTCGGGGTCTTCCTCTTCATGATGCAATAAATGCTTGCTGTAGAAGGATCCTAGTGTCTGCGTGTCTTCTTGCTGGCGAGATGACTGTGTGGGCTACAGTATATTAAATAAAAGAATTTTTCAAATGATAGTCTAAAATTGTTGTTCTTTTAACCATTATCACTTCCTAAAGGGTTAACCTTTTTGATAACAAACATTTATCTTTAAAAAGTCATTCCTTTTTTGATATCTATTCTTTCCAGCAAAATCTACATAATTACTGTGTTATAAGATCTGCCATATTCCAAGCCACACCTGCCTCCCGTCTCTATTTCTGACTACCTCCGTTTTCACAGGGTATAGTTGCTCAACAGCAATGGCATGATGTTGGATATGCATAATTAATTAAATGGACTGTCTACAGGAGGCTTTCAGCCTGCATTCCAAGCTGTACCTATGCAGGGTGGGAGGAGTTCCTGCCTGAAGTAAATTTCACCAGAGGTGGTGTGGCAAATGTCTTCTTTTCCTCCATTTGACTCTGCAGTGTCCCAGGTTGTTTCTGCAGAGAAGGCACAAAACTCTCCCTTGTATGAGTTAGATAAGCTCAGAACTAACTTTGCTCTCATTTTTTAAGTTGGTGGCATAGATCAGCCTCAATCAGAGGTGGACTGAGTGTAGGTCTAAACTCCAGCATACTTGGTGAGCTCACTGACTCTCTCCACAGGTTAGGTGAATCTCCCACTTCTTCAGGAAGGAATGAACATTTTAACCATGCAATTCCTTTGGGAGGGAGATGGGTGAATGTATGTGCCACCTTTAGTCCTGTGCTCATGTTGGCTCTTCCCTGGTTATTGATTGAATAACCAGGAAATCATATCTGGGAAATAAGTGAGTGAAGTATTTCACATGTGTATGTATCAGGAAGTGTGACTTTTAGGTCATACACATGTAAGGAAGGACAAAAATAAGAATATAGATAGTTGTGTTGTCTGTGATGGCATGAGGACACTACACAGGGTGACATAGCACAAGGTACAGAGCTCCTATTACACACTGGAGGGCACATGATGTTAGCTGTTTCTTGAGGGCTTATTGATGCCTCAGACAATGATATGTAGAGCTTCCCAAAGATAAGTGACAATGTATGTGAGACACAGTTTAAAAAGTGGCCAGTCAAATCCCCCTCAGCTAGAGTTAGAGGTGATTGTGAACTGTCTAACAATGGGGACTAGGAACCAAAGTTAAGTCCTGTGGAAGTACAGCAAGTACTCTTAATCACTGAGCCATATCTCAAACCCCCTGTGTTTCAGTTCTTAGAGTGTCACAGGTAGAATAAATAAATTGTGTACTGACCACAGACAAGAGGAAATACTGTGAAGGTCTTATACTTCAAGTTAAAGTCTAAAAAATCCCCAACTATAAAAGGAACAACTAGATTCTAAAACGTCTGATGTTATTTGTTAAGTTCCACATCTGGAGAGGCAATGTCAATTCATTGCGTAATACTCAATTTGTATAATACATGAATAACCTGGAAAAGGGAGTTGGGGGAGAAATGGCCAGAAAGATGCATGAGGGAATGTATATCCTCATATGCCTTGCTCTGCTTCATGACTCACATCTTGAGAGAGACAGAGACAGAGACAGAGACAGCGATAGATAGATAGATAGATAGATAGATAGATAGATAGAGAGAGAGAGAGAGAGAGAGAGAGAGAGATTTTTCATTCAAAAGAACGCACCCCTTCCCCAAACCTCTACCTCTAGTGCTACTGCTCATCTCCTTGTAAGAAACAAAACAGCTTTGTTTTGTGATGGGGCAATTACCTTCCATGTTACAGGCACCAAGAATGTCCTCCTTTAGTGGTCTTGTAATTTCACACCTAGCAGAATTTCTGCTTCAGCCTAATTTGTGTGCTCATTGTGCACACACATTCTCTCTTCTATGAATTAAAACAAAAGCTCCCACTTTATGAAAGCTCTTCCCTTATGTTAAAATTCATAAAATTATATTTCCTGACTCTTCTTTGTGCTTTTAAGAATTTTGGAAAAGTTTTATTTGTTAATGTTTGTATATAAAGGTATTATGGACCTCTATAAGACTTTGAGGTTCTTGGATATATTTTCAGGGGTCTGACCTATTTTTCGCTTGTGTTGACCATCTGTGTTATTCATGATGCAGGGTTGGTAGTTACAGTATATGGCAGAGGTGTCAGATTACAGGCAGGCATAGGTCCTATGAGTTTGTTTTCTTTCTTCTTAGCAATTATAGTCACACTATAAGGCAGACTTCCTTCTCTTAACAAGCAAACTACCATACTTGAGATGCATGCACAACAGTACATTTGATGCAGATTATCTAGTTTCACTTACAGGTTGGGACTTATAGTAAACAGTTGTTAGCTCCATATATGTGGAACAGAACCACTTAATCAAAAATGAGTGATTATAAGATCCTTTATGTACGCATGTAAATGTAGGTATTTGCTAACGGTGTGGGAGTTTCCCTCAAAATTTAGCTTTTGTTGTTGAAGACTTACAACTAAAACAAAAATAGGAAGAGGAGTAAGGTATGTCATTGCTAAACCTGCCATCTGTCTCCCCAGAATGGCTCCATGGACTTTTTCAGGAGTTGAATATCATCTGCGTGCTTGTTTGCTGTGGTCAGTGATAGCAACAGTCCCCTCATGAGGCTGTATGCAGTACAAATGACCGAGAGGCAGAGATATCACATGGCTCATTAGACACTGTAGCCCTCCTGAGGTGCAGTTTCTATTATGATAGTTGTGCTACACCACACATGCTTTCTATAAGCAACTTCCACATGAAGAGTTAGTCATTATCTTTCCTAACTGTACACTGTGAGTGAAACATCACCTTGGCAAAGTTAAAATAACCAAATGAAGAAATAAAAAGCCACTGTTGCCATGGGCTCTGGAATTTAAATCACATGGTAAAAACTTCATGCTATGCAAGCACCAAAAGAGACAGATATAGTTACAGGAACAGATAAAGGGAGGCTCCAAAGTGTACAACAATGTAGATAGAGGGAAGAGATAAAGTAAGCTTTACTCTATATTCTGTTTTAATATATCATAGTAATAAGCATTAAACTTATTTTAACTCACTAATATAAACCATTCCACCCAAACAAAGAGAGCTACAGTCCTAATACTGTAATTGGCAGTAAACCAGCCTCAGAAAGGACCCTTTATTTGCTACCAAATACATTTATAATTCTTTGGTGCTTTTGAAAACGACATGTAAATGTCACCATTTGAAATAATTCTTTTGCAGAAACTGATTTTGTAGAATTTAACAAAACATTTACCAAATATTCTTTGTAAGGAATAGTAATATGTACAGTTAAATATGTTTAAAAGATTTTATATATAATATCTTACATTCATAAATACCATGCATTTGAGAAATGAAATTTGTTAAATTTTTGTAACCTGGTATTGTCCTTCGTGTTTCATGTTCTTTTATAATGGAAAATTAAATTCTCCTAAAGATATAGCTGGATATAGTATACACAGGAAAGTATATTTCTAAGAGATTTTATCATCCAGGTCAACTGTGGACCATTATTTGCAAAAGCAAAGGTTGAGAGTCAACAATAGCTATAATAAAGCCACTGAGCATTATCTAGAGTGCTCAAGAACAAACACTATTTAAATTTTTACCTCAGTATTTCTGCTTATACATTTTCAAACTGATAATAACATAAGTAAACTTTCTAACATAATACAACCATAAGTTTTATGGTACTTATTTGGGAATTGTCTATATCTGAAATCTATTACCTGGTAAATTGGAGTTGGAGTTAATTTCATGTGTTAGAAGGTCATCATGTCTGCACAAATGAAGACTATGATGTGATAAAGCAATAGGCTATACAGTACAGGATAGAAGAAAAGAAACTTTCCAGTAGAGAAAGTAAAGATGAAGAGGGAGGAAAAGAGAGGTGGAGAAGAAAATCAGATGGAACAAATGTGTAAATTTATAAAAATTCAGAATGTAATGTTCTTATAGCCTAACTAAATATAATATAAGTATTTTTAAATAATTATTTTTCTAAACTTTATCTTTTAGTGTTCATCCTCTTTCTCTGATTCCTTTACTTGTCTCCTGGAGACAAATGATATATATTTTTTCTCATCTACTAGGAAATATATATAAATATATAATATTTATATTAACTAATATATAATATATATTAAATACATATTTAATATAATATAAAATCAAGTAGCTTAGTTTTACTGGGTCTACAACTCAACTATAAATCCTGGGAGCCAGAAATCCATGTCCTCCAATTAAGGGTAACAGTGTCTGTCCACATGCCCTGATGGAGGCCTTGTTCTGAGTGCCCTCTCCCTTATGCCCATAAGTGAGCTCACTTAACAACTCACACAATGTTTTAAGGATGTTTAGAGTAAAGATCAAAAGTTTTACTATCATTAATCCAAAATTTTTAAGGAATTTCAGCTATTTTCTAGAAGTTCATTGGGACACCATAGTGTATTTCTGGAAACACGGAATAAAAATGTGGTCATAAGCTGTTACAAAGTTTAAGACAATGCTATGATTCCACCATTTCCTTTCAGTGTCAACGTCATTCCTGTCAGTTAGACTGTGAAAAAGAAGGAAGTTCAATATCCCACTTTTATTTTATAAATTTCCACAGTGCTCCATATATTACTGAATACAAAATGGTTTGATCTTAAATGCTTTTAGAGTATGTTGACTAATACCATTAATAATAATGCGGAACCAGAGAAGAAGACACCTGTGGAGACCTGTGGGTGACTGTGACTTGGAGGTTTAAATGTCTGAGAATTCTATTCAGTACAACCTGCATTCCTTGCCCACCATCATACTCCAGCCGTAAACTCCTAGAAGAACAACAGGAACAAAAAGCTTCACACAATGGACATGCTTTAGTCCTTCTGCTTCTACCTTTCCATCTGTACTCATGGTCACAGTCTCAGATGCTGTCTTTGAAGAACTAACCATGCCTCCTAGTACATGTAGCCTTGCTTGGACAAGAGAGGGAATTAAGTCACAAGTTCAAGCCTATGATGTTGACTAAAGACTCATATCCTCCTGTACTAATAGCTTGATCCCCTAAGATATCTTGGTTTGTTCCTTTTCAGTTCCACAAATGTCATTACTGTGCCCCCTGCAACATCAACTTCCTTTAAGATAACTGAAATCAGCTGAATCAGCTTGGCAGAACTGAAATGGCCTTAGTGAGCAAAGTTCCCTGCTCTACACACAGTACCTAGGTTTCATTTACTCTTTCAATAATGCTGCGAAAAGTTCCCAGGCACTGTGTGCTACGAGTGAGACAAAGCTCTGCATGAAGGATTTCCTGTTCGGGGGGACAAAGAAATAAGGGCTAAAGAAATGAATAAAATGCACACAGGTTTCTGTAAAGTTATAAAGATAATTAGTAAAGTTTTGTTACCAAAGGACTATTAATTTGTTTGGATTCAGTGACTCCAGGCTGCTGTAATACATTATTGCAATTTGCCTACCATTTTATGTAAATACCCTCATTACAGAATATTCTTTTCAGAGTTTGAGCTGGATTTTATTTATAAGTTTTTAAAAAGCAATTTAGTATGCTATGTCCAATCTTTTTAAAAGATGCAAATGACTAGAATAGAAGAGAAAATTTTAAGGGTGTATTATGCTTAGCAAAGCTTTGCATCTATGGGTCATAGCTAAGGGCATTTTGAAAACATGATCTCTTTCAACAATGACGATACCGACAACAATGGACAGAGCTAGGACAAAGCCTTAAGCGAAGCATTTGGGCTGAGGCTCCTAAGTGCTGAAAACGTTTCATTTTTGTGTGCGTGTTTGGTTCATTGTTTTTGCCAGTGTCATCCCTTTCAGTTTTCATTCTGCTTTTGACAGAGCTGGCTCCTCACTGCCCTTCATCTTCAGTGTCCCACCTCCTGTTTATTCTTGCTTCTGTTTTTCCTGGGGTTTAGTACTAATCAACAGTTTTGCTGTGCTTTTTTTTTCTTTGCATTTTTACTTTTAATATCTAGTATTTCTCACACATTGCATAGCCCTTGTTTCTTTCCGCCAACCCTTCATTAGACTTGAAGGGCCAACTAGTTTCCGTCAGGTGTTAATGCGTTTTCATGAGGCTATGTGCTTGCTGCGATGCTTCTGCAGTTAGCATCTTATGCTGGAACTGATCCTAGATATTAAGCCTGGTGTCCTGAGCCAAACAACTGAGGGTTCAACCTCAATACCATCAGCAGGTGACGAGATAAAGAAAATGTAGCACTGTACTAAAACATAAGGATATACAGAATAACTACCTATAAAAATAATAAAATTTTGTTTACTGAAAATGGATGTAACTGGAAATCATCATATTAGTTAAACAAATACATACGTAGAAACACAAATATGACAAGGTTCATCTCATTTGTGGATCCTAGATTGTACACAGACATAAAAGTTCACATAAATGTTCACACACACACACACACACACACACATACACACACACATACACCTTTCCCTCCTATGTAAGCATACATGTGTAAGGAAGTAAAAAGAAGATGGAGGGAGTAAAGAAACTTGAGAGAGCAGGGTGAGGTGAGAGAGGGAAGAGAATGAGAAGTTAACAAGGTCCCAGTACATAATACACCTGAGATATATTATGTTTATAAAAATCAGCAGTATGCACACTGATTATATGCACATAAAATGTTAATTAACAGGGTCAGAGAGAGCTTTGTAGTTTAGAGCAAGTGTTTCTTGGTGTCCAAATAGATGTTAACATGTACTTGTAACTCTAGTTCCCAGAGAGCATAGACAGGAGGTTTGCTGGCTAAAGAGCCAGCCCACATTTCAGGAAGAAAATTTGCCTTAAAGGTGGCAAAGACTAATAAATATAAGATTCTCTCTGGCCCCTGTGTGCTTACACATGTGTGCACACCCACACATGTCTATATACATAAGCACATACATGTGAACACCCTTTACCCATAAAATCACATGTGCACTCATACATGCATACACATGTGTACATATATACACACACAAAATTTCAAATAGAAAAATATTTTCTACAAAATTTTAAATAAAAAATGACATTCTACATAATTTTTGGAGCCTGGACACGTCAAAAATTAGTAGACAAACAACAAAAAAAAAGGAATATTGTAACTTTTTTCCTTAAGGCTCCTAGAGACAGAAAAATTAGGAAGTCATTTTTATTTTTATACACTTGTCATTAAAGGAAAGAAAGCGATGAAAATTATTCCTTAGAAAATTAAATTCATTGACTAGTTTACACTCCTCTGGGCTTCAGATTTGGCTTCTTAAAGGGATATGCACTCTAGAGGGATTCAGTACTTGATGGACTCTGAGAATTTATGCATTTGCAAGCTAGGGTTCGGATGCTTTCCTGATTTATCAGAAAGTCACTGAACACAGGATATCTCTCATTATGCAAGCACAGGTATCCTTTACAGAGTTCAGCCAAAATAGCAGAGATATTTTGAGATATTTCTCTGGGCCCTTTCCTGGACAGATCAATTTCTGGAAAGCTTGGAAAATTAAAACCATTGAGGCCCACTGCACTCCAGCTGACTATGCTCCCTGCAGATCACAGCTGCAGGGTAGCCTTGCAAACCAAGGCTTACGGGGTCCTCTGCCAAAAATAATTTGCTGCTCAGCAGGAACTACAAACATCCAGAGTAAAATGTTAAGAACAAATTCTGAATGGAAAAGGAACTAAGACCGATGGTAGGACCCTGAGTAAATCACCTAGAATTTACTATCTAAGAACACAGCCAAACTACAATAGTTGTCATAGGTATCTGAGACACCGTATCCTGTAATCATTTGAGAAGTTGGAAACTCTTGAATGCTTGAGGATCATCTGAGAAAATATCAGATTCTAAGAAGGAGTTTACAACTCTCCCTCTTCATAAAGCTCATGACAGAATAAAATCTTGGGTGTCTAAAAAGAAAGACTGATTATTTCTAGAATTGGATATGTGCTTTCAAACTTTTCTATCACCAAAGACAAATGTGTCTTTGCATGTGGTATGTTTAGACAGCAGCAGTCTTAAAAGTGAAGCCCATTTCTCTACAACTCCAAGAGTTTCTCAATAAGCCAAGCCAGGGCACAAAGCATGGAAGGAAGATAGTTCTTTTTACACAGATGTAGCATGTTAAAATTGTGGAAATTTTGCCTATTGTTTGTTCAAATTCTCATCAGAATCAAAATGATATGAAGACTTACAAAAAAGTGTCTTGCAACTGAAAATGGAAATGTTCTGAATGAAGGTTCACCTAACGAAGAAACACGGCATCTACGGTCATGCCTAGGAGGGTTATTTGAAAGTCTGTTTTAAAACAGTTATGCAGATTTCTTGTCTCTTATCATCAAAAGGTGATGGTTTTTATATGCCCTTAAATTTTAGGTCATCTTATGCTCTTTACTTTCTTGATAAAAACTAAGTAGAATTATTTTTCTTCTTAGAGAAAAATGCTTCTTGATCTTAATTGTATCACTTGTTACAAGTTGAGCATTGATAGACATATGAATCTAAGCTTTAGCTCCATTATTTCAAAGCTGTGAGATACTGTTCAGGTAACCACACTTTTGTGGCTCTGATTTTTCTATCTTTACAGAAAGTAAAGTAACACATCTTACTAGATCTTCAGAGAAACAAATGCAAATGCCCTGTTGAGTATAGGCACACAATTCCTTCCCTTCCTACACTTATTGTAACTTTTTGAGAGAAAAGGAAAGAAGTGGGGGGTGAGTTTGAATGGATATGCATTGTTTGGTTTTGTCAGCCAAACACCCTGTAGAAGATTCTCTTTTATCTTTGCTACCCCATGTTACACTCTTCACACAGAATTTGTACTATCTAAAGATTTTTAATCATGATTTCATTGGCTATCCAACAATGGTTTGAGATTATACTTATGTGTACACTTCTGTCCATGCATCTATTCCTCCATGCATCCATGCATGTATCCACCCATCCATCCACCATCCATCCATCCATCCATCCACTGATCTATCTGTTGACCTACCTGCCTATCTGTGTTTCTGTCTGCTACAGGTTGATTCATATGATAGGGGCATAGCTCTAAACTTAATGCTTATTTGAAAGAGGTGAAACTTTTTGTTTTTTTGGTATGAAACCTTTATTTGATTTTTTTTCTTTTTTCTTTTTTCTTTTAAGATATTTTCTTTATTTACATGTAAATTTCTCCATTCCCAGTTTCCCCTCCAAAAAACAAAGA
>NW_022196896.1:33225763-33226667 GCF_008632895.1 Mastomys coucha
AACATGGTGGAGCATGTGTCCTTATTACATGTTACAGTATCTTTTGGGTATATGCCCAGGAGTGGTATGGCTGGGTCCTCTGGTAGAACTATGTTCAATTTCCGGAGGAACCGCCTAACTGATTTCCAGAGTGGTTGTACCAGTTTGCAATCCCACCAGCAATGAAGTAATGTTCCTCTTTCTCCACAATTGAAAGAGGTGAAACTTTAAGAGACAAGACTTATTAGGGGATTTTCTGGTTACTGGGAGCCTGTTCTTAAAGTACAGATTGGATTCCTAAACTTATTTCTTTCTCTCTTTTGTTTTTGTTCCATGTGACAGCGTGGTGATGTTGATGCAGGAACAGATAAACATAGTAATGGAACAGAACCAAAAGACCAGAAACAGACAAACCTATGGACTTGTCACTCAGTTATGATATTCAAGGCATGATAGATAAGTGGAGAGAATTGGTGGTGATGGGCAATGTGTAAAACATTCTATCAGTAACTATGCTATATTATAAGTAAAAGTGAATTCCAAGTGGATCCAAGGCTTAGATACTCTAGGTCAAATATTTCAATGTCTGTAGAAAGATGTCTTTATGAGCCCAGGGTAAGGAAAAGTTCTTTAATCTAAGACAAAATGAATTTAATGTCAAAAATAAGATCTAGGCTAAATATGCCTGAGATTCTGACTTAGAGTGATATATTTTTCACACATGTAAGTTTTAAAAAGCATATGAATTGCAAATAAACAAACACATTTAAGCAAGACTATATAAAAGAAATGTGTACAAAAGGAATGGGTAGTCTTTTAGAAAAGTTATACAAATGACCAAAAAGTACAAAAATTTGGTACTATATATTAGTAACCTAAAAATCCCAAATGAAAGCTAAAAATTACAACAGTTATGCTCTGGATT
>NW_022196896.1:33226677-33264072 GCF_008632895.1 Mastomys coucha
CATGTAAATAAAGAAAATATCTAATAAAAAAAGAAAAAAAAAGAATTCTGGTGATATTTAGCACTGGTAGAGATTTGAACCACAATTCCCATTGTTACAAATTAATACAGTAATGTCTCCTCAATCTGAATCTGTGAGTGCTGCCTGAGTCTAGTCTTGAGTGGATGTGTAATATAGAGTTATCATGAAATTTTGTGGTATAACCCAAACAATAGATTATTACTCAAAGAAAATGAACTGCTAACAACTCTAAGCAAATGAATCACAGCTACAAGTCAGTTAGATAAATTGATATGTGATACACTTATAGAGAAAAATTATAGATGACAGATACAATCTTAGATTTATGATATGAGTTTGATTTTGGAGATGAGGCCTCATTTTGGGGTCCAGGCTATCCTAGAAACCATTATGTAGCCAAGAGTAACCCTAAAATTCACAGGCGTCTTATTCTTTTAGCTTTGGCCTCCTGAGTGCTGAGATTCCAGGCACAAACAGCTCTACTGTCTTCAATTTTATTAATTATTTTTGATTGTAGTTCTTGGATGAATCAACACCTCAAAAGCATTCTTAAGGAAAATCAATACTACTGGATAGTTTGTTTTGGTTTTAAAGGGAATATTTTTTATATCTCATTATTAAAAATATGCTGCAGGTTTTTAGTAAATGTCCTTAACAAGATAAAGTAGCATATTTTAATGTTTGACTCTGATAACATTTCTAAAATGATTATTTGTTGAACTTAGTGCAATTTTCATATCCTATAAGAGGATTATTAAATATAGGTTTTAATATTAGAAATCTAAGAATCCAATGTTTCTTAATTTCATTATGTATTATATAAAATTATAACTGTAGGCTTCCAAATATTGATTTTTTCTTATGTTCTGAGATGAATCTAAGTTTTTCTAGACATAGTTTACAAATATGTGATAAAATAAATTTACATCTACAGTAGTGAATATAATTGGGCGGTAACATTTCATGTTTTTACAGTTTCAAAATTAGACAATGAATTAGGAGTGTGGTCACTTACTTGTTGTCCTTCCATGGAAAAATATAAGACTGTCATTATTCTTCATTGCTAATTCTAGAGAAAGCATTATCATGCTGTACATACTTAAAGAATGTCACTGTACCAGAATAAATTATATGCCCTTTCTATGTTCTGAACAGTATAGAATCAATTTTAATTTCTACAGGATGATAGAGTTCTGATGTTTCCCATGAGATGCTCTCATCAGCTGAATGAAGAATATGTGAACTGAGAAATCTAGCCTGGAAGTTAGGTGATCTCTATCCCTCAGTTTAACTGGCACAAACCAGGAATGTGAAAACTCACAATACAGGAAATATACACTGACAGTGGATTACAATTTACTATCCTATGTTGCTGAAGAAATAGCCTGGAGCAATCATGTCTGCACCGTTCTCTCATGTTTGTTTCTAAAATACATGTAGTTCATGAATTCAATTTTCTTAGACAACAAGAAATATAACTTATGAATGAACTATGCTTTGTTTTATTTTGGCATTTTTCCCAGTTAAAAATATGAAGGTCCTACCTACTCTCTGCTACTCTCCATGGAGCTGCAGACAAACAGGAGGCTTTACCACTTGACCCTCCAGCTCAGATATAAGAGTCATTACAGGAATATTAAAACCTCAAGATCAGTGCAATTTTTTGACTTACTTCCATAATTATAGATTTTTTAAATGAAAACACATCCAACTGCAATATGAAGCATAGATAACATGCTCTATTAAGTAAGTGATTGATCATATTTCAAGTATGGGCAAATAAGGCTGTTAAAGATGACAGTATTGTTGCCTCTGATTAGTTTAGGAACAATCTTTCCTTTAATACGTATAATGGTCAGCATATTTCAAGTTATGAAGAGGATTATTAGACTCATGGTCCTGGCAAAAGGTCAAGGGCCACATCTCTGACTGCTATGCTGGTGGACCCCTGAGATGGAGAAGGAGATCTATTATTGTTACCCATAACATGCAATAAGAACTTTCTTCATTTACCAAATTATGTTATAATAGGCTGTTTTAGTGAGGGTTCCTATTGCTGTGATGAAGCAACATGGCCAAAAGCAACTTGGGGAAGAAAGGGTTTGTTAGCTTGCATTCCCCTATCACTGTTCATCATCTAAGGAGGTCAGGACAGGAACTCAAACAGGGCAGGGACCTGGAGGTAGAAGCAGATGCAGAGGCCATCGAGGGGTGCTGCTTACCATACTACTTATCATAGTTTTCTTCTAGAAGGCAAGACCACAGACCTGGGGTTGTCATCACCTACCATGGGCTGGCCCTCCTACATTAATCACTAATTAAGAAAATTCTCTGTAGGCTTACCTACAGCTCAATCTTACAGAAGAATTTTCTCAATGAAAGCTTCCACTTTCTGATGACTATACCTATTGTCAAGTTGTCATAAAACTAGCCAAAACATACTTTCTACTATATTTTACTTTGTCTGACCTAACAAACAATAGCAATGAACATGTCACCGACTCAATGCTTCACATCAAATAAATGTGTAAATGTAGCCTGCACACATGAATCCTGCATGCCAGAAAAATGTTAGATTAATGATTAAATTGAAGAAGTAGAAAGGATGATCTACAGTCTATATGGACTGAAATCAGGAATTCCATCAAAACTCTATCAACAAATACCCTTCATTTCCACACTTATGTAGAAAACACAAAGTCAGTCATGAGACACAGAATAGATAAAAATAACATATAAAACCAGCACAGAAAGCACACTTGGGTTGGTGAGGACTTCAGAGTCAAGGAAGCAGATCACATGAGTACTGAGGTGATGTGCAGGGTGGACACCCAGGATTGCATGATAACTTGGAAGGATTAACTTCTCATAGTAATTGGCTGTAAAATTGTAACCTACATGATTGCAGAAGCATGAATAAAATTCTAATAGTAGCAAAGACTCTAGGAAAATGGTAATTCCCACATCAGGCCCTGGAAATATGAAATGAATAATAAAAGAATTGCAAAACAGCAATGTCAATATGTATCAGTTTCTTCTGAGATAGAAATATCTATTTTCTACTCCAACTTTATTGGATATTCTCTATTGTTTTGCAATATATAAAATAATAAACAATTTGTATCTTGTAATATGTAATCATTTACAGAAAATTATATTTTACTATTAATGTTCTTTAATAAATGGTTCCCATAATCTTTAATAATTCAGCATTCCTTAGCAATTATGATGCTTTATAATAACTTAACTATTGTTAAAAACTGATATTAATACTGGATGAATAGCAGATAGCAATTTCATTCAGAGGTTGGAACTCTCATGGAACATACTATCTTTGCACAGTGTTGCTTTGACGAGACTTACTTTTATATGAATGTTCTGAGTAGTCCTTATATTAACATCTGGATTAGAAAGTTTACCTAAGAAGACAATGAGGAGTGCCTCTGGGAATATGCCCTTTCTGTTTCTATACCTGAAACCTGTAGGTCAATATTTCACTGAGTAGGGCATAATTCAGATAAAATTCTAAGTGGCTCTTTTGCGCTTGCTGTAAAAAGAGAAGTGAAATGCTTTTAAATACAATTAATGTCCCCATTATTTTACATTATCAATTATATCAAATAATCAACTAAATCTCTCACTACTTACCAGAAGAAAGAGGGAGTTCTTTCTCAATCTGAAGCCAATCCCGTGGGAACACTGTGAGTCACACTGCTCACTTTCAAAGTCCCAATACCCTGACTGCCACCTACTAAAGACATTGTATTTGAATTTTTAAACAATGAAATGATCATTTTGGAAAAATAGCTTGGCCTAATGTATCTAATTACCTTCCAAGTATATACATATTTAGGAGTTCAATCAAATTTTCATCATCTATGAAAGAGATAACAGGCAATTTAATTGTTTAATTATAAACAATTTTAATTGTTTAATAAATAAACATAAAGATACTTTAAGCTTCATCCCATTAGGATCCCTCTATCCTGAGAAGCTAAGTTGTCTAACCAATTCATACTTTAAATAACAAACTTCAGTTTCCTCAGTGTTTTTATTGTTATAATCATTACTTATACACCTGCTGTTTTATTGATTGAATAAAAATGGAAATTTACAAAAGCTGTAACAATTATTATAGGAATAATTTGAGCTTACACATTAGTAAACCTTGACCACACTTATATGTTACAGACATGTCAAACATGAGAAATTACAAGCAGTCTAACACACGTGATAGGAGAAGCCAAGACAAAAACTTTTCAACAAATTAACTCTAAGATTGTCAAAGGCTTCTCTGTGGGTTTGTCGCTCAACCTATGGAGAAACAATTGGTACTTGCAAAAACAAGTCCCTCCAAAGATTCTCTACTCTTGAGTCCAAAGTACTGAGGTTCACATAGGCTCAAAAGTCTCAAAATAGACCTTCTATTTAAGTCATGTTTAAGGGTGTAGCAGGAACCTTTGGCCCTTCCTGGGCATTTTTTGGGAAAGCGGTTATACTAGAATATAGGTACTGTCCCAGTGGGCATATGTCACATTGTTAGAAGAATATGTTCTTCTAGATCGTGAGACATCCACATAGCTACACCCAGCCATACGTACCTGGCCTTTGTGGTCTGATTATCTGAACAAGCCACTCCTATAAACTCTGTAGTCACCCATTTGGCTACTACCAGAACTCCACTATAAGCATGGTTGCTAATATTTGTTCTTTGAGTGAAGAAATAGTTTAAAATATGAAAGAAAAACAGGAAACAGGAATGTAAAAGACAGTGCCAAATTACAGTCATTGAAAGGGCAGAACGTCCTGTCCTTCATCTTCTCTCTCCAGCCCGTGACATGCACATGTCTGCTCTCCTCTAGGAGGATCACATCCTTCTCTGCCCCTAGGAACTGATGATACATAAAATGGTATCTATGTGAGATAATAAATAAATTCCTTGACTTGACAATAATAATCAGGTAACTAGGCATATGGAAAGTACAACATCATGCTGTATGTGTGTGTCTGTGTGTGTGTTTGTCTGTGTGTGTGTTTGTGTGTGTGTGTGTGTGTGTGTTTGTTTGTTTTGTGGAAGCATGGAAGAAGCAACTGGGGGAACTCTGGCTGGAGATGATAAAGTCAAGACCACAATAATGATACATGAAATGGCAAAACTCAGGTTGAAATAATTTTTAATATATTAGCAAAACATTAGGACTTGTGGGAAAGAGTAAAGAATTAAGCTGGTAATGTCAATATGAACTTTGTTATTTTTTTAATAACGTAAATGTATTTTGTACCCCTTTTTGTATGCCAAGAATAATTCCAAGAACTTTACATATGTTATTTTTTAAGCTTTACAAAACTAAGCATACTATTATTATGTATATTTATGTACATGTCTACAGAACAGGCAGGGATATACAGAGATAACTTTTCTATGAATAAATAAATAAATAAATAAATAAATAAATAAATACCCAGGAGAGGTAACTCTGTAGCTAAGGAACCACAGAAACCACAAACTCTAAAACTTTCATCTGTGTAAGTTGATAATCTTAGGTAATTTGTTAGAGAGGTAGAATTATTACTAACATAATCAGTGATATGTTTTGAAAGATGATAAATTTCTAAAATTCTACCCACTGAATCTACTGTTGGTGAAGGAATAAAGGCTGGTTGAGTGGTCCTCTGGCTGCAATGACTGCTCATGAAGAAGGGACTTCAAATTCTCTGATTGATGAATAATAGCTCAAAGAGTAGAAAACACTCACTTGATACTGTTTTCTTACATGTACTAAAACAGGAGGAGAATACTATGGTATGTTTAAGTATCTCTGTCCTTTCAGGTAGACCATCTAGACAGAAGCACAGGACCTCACAGCAGCTCCCATCATGATGGGCAGAAAAAAAGAGACGGAAGAAGGGACTGGTATCCTAATATTCTTCTCTAGTGTGTATTTCTCATGACCTAACTGTCTCCATCAGGGCCCACATCCTAAAAGTTCTACAATCTTCCAACAATAACACAAGCCTGTAGTACATGGGTCTTGAGGGACTTGTAAGATCCAAACAATAAAACTGATGAGTTTCTTGTCTGTCATTTTGTCATTTTCATTATTATAATAAAATATGAGAAATGGAGAAGGTGGAGAAGGTGTACTCTAACATTTGCTCAGGTGTTTGCAGAGATGAGGAACTGTACAATTGGGATTATAGCCTGAATAACTCTTTCCAAGGGTGGTCCTTTCTCATCCACCCATATCTTGTCTTTCTCTATTCTGTGCCTTCATATTTGTTGTATTCAGACTTCCTTCGATTTGTTTCATTTTGTAAATGACATCACAAGTGTGGAATATTGTTTGGGGCTTGGATTGTATCAGAGTAAATGGGTAATGCTTTGGTGGGTGACAATCTGTCAATATCGAACTACACACTTAAAATAATACATTCTTTTTCCTTGAACTTTATTGCTGAGGAAGTGATCCAAAATGCCAGGGTTCCTGTATGAGGCTAATCATAACACTGTGATGTAACAAAAAAAATCATGTGATAAAATGCATGATGATGTTAATACTTAAATGTTAATATGTTAAATATTAGACGGTGGCAAAAATGTGGTAAATTCTGTACAATTTGTTTTTTGATAGAGCTTTAGGTTGTGGTTTGAAAGGTTATCTCATGTATCTCTGCCTATGAATCAGAGGTTCTATATGGACATGAATCACTCTGTCAATGAAATAAGACCATATATCACCACAGACCTTGTTCTATTTGTAATTGTCAGATGAGTGCTTGTGGAGACTGATCTTTCCAAGAGCTATTGATCCCTTAATGGGTCAATCCTTCTGGCTCAGGGGTTTGCAGTCTCAGTTACACATTCACGTTTCCTGTGGGGTTTAAAAACTACCATCACCTGGATCCTCTCACTGGGACCTAAACAATCTCTGAACAGCCCTCACACTAGAACTCTAAATGGTTTGACTTTAGTCAAGGGTGAGACTCACAGCTCTGTGGTACTCCATCCCTTAAACATCCTAGAGCAAAAGACCAATCACAGAGAGACCATGCCTATCCTATGGTATTGTCGTTCAGTAGGATAGTGCTGTGTCTTCCCATGTATAATCTAAACTACCTATAATCTATAAACTACTTTCAGTAGTTTTTCTTCTTAAGGATCTTGAAGGAAGCATGGAATTCTAGTCCCTAAAGTTATTAGGTGTATGGCTGTCAACAAACATATTCATCAATACCAAGCTATTTTCATCTTTACTATCAAGTATACTCCTCCTAGTAACTGCTGATAGGAAATACACTAAGAGGCAGCCTGAGGAGTTAGGATTTTTCAACTTGACACTAACCTAGAAATCACTCTGGGAGAGAATCTTAAATGAATATGTCCATATAAAACTGGCCTATAGGCAAGTAATGTGGCATTTTCTAGGCTAATGATTGATTAATTGATGCAGGAGAGTCCAGCTCACTGAGGATACTGCCACCCCTGGGCTTGTGGTCCTTGGTTGGTCTAAAAAAGCAAGCTGAGTAAGCAAAGAGGAATAAACCAGGAACCAGCATTCCTCCATGGCCTCTGCATCAGCTCCTGCCTCCAAGTTTCCACTTTGAGTTTCTGCCATGATTTGCCTTCATGATGGACTGTGAACTGAGAGTTCTAAGCTGAAATAAAGCCTCTCTCTACAAGTTACGATTGGCCATGGTATTTTATCACAGCAATAGAAATCCCAACTAAGTCGGAAATTATAATCAGAGAGCAGACTATTGTTGCAACAGACTTGACTATGTGTTTTGGGAAGGACTGCTGTATTATTTGAAAAACCATGAAGTGCTCGGAGCTCAGTGAGGTATTTTGGATTGTATAAGATAATGCCGAGAGTACGGCAGATTATGGAGACCTTGCTTGTGACTTTCAGAGAGAAGTAAAGACTCTTTCAGTGCCATTTATTTGATATTTTAAACTATGAGCCACTAAGAGGAAATTTTTGCTTTGCTACTACAATTGATGCTGGTCAGCTGGAGCTGAGAAATTAGCTGTGATTAAGAAGAGATTAATATGACTGAGCATCATAAATTTGGGTGTCAGCACACAAAAGCTATACTGCAGAGGCAGCCAAAGTTGCACTTTGTATAAGCAGCCAAATGTGGTAATATGTAAGAGTATCCCAGGTGGTACTGATTTTGAAGGCATGCAGGGGTCATGGAAAGCAGGGCAGGCTTAACACTGTGAGAGGTTTGGCACCATGTGGCAGGTCAGTTTCTATGAAGACAGCTCAAGAGAGATGACTAGTGAAATTGCATCCCAGCTGCTGTGGAGATCCTAACAATCTGAGGATGCTAGTACTAAGGGATGATCATCAAGAACATCAGATGCTGCGGAGTGGGCTGACCTGACCACAGAAAATACGTTATGTGTTCTGTGGAGGTCAGTTTCACAGAAATAGAATTTTTTGAAGGCCTTCTGGAGCACAGAAGATCCTAAGTGGATATAAGAAATCAAGCACAAACATATTATACTATTGAACTTAAGGTTTTGCTTTGATTATATCTGTAGTCTAGATTTTCACTCTGATAATAAGTAGTATGTAACTTTTTTTTTTTTTTTATGGGAGACCACAGCTAAGAGACTTGGGAATTTTAAAGGGACTTTGAATTAAAGATTGAACTTTTAAAATTATTGACTTTTAAAACTGCAGGACTTTTAAAAGCTGGAATGTTTTGTACTGTGATGTTGATATTAATATGAGAGCTTGGGGATGAATTAGAAAGAAAAGGTTATGGATTAACAAGTGATGTGTTTATGTACCACATTGGCAAAGGTTCAATTATGCTGGTTGGATTGTGTAAACTTGGGAAGATAGAATCTTAATTGAAAACATGCCTCCAGAAGATTGGACTGTAAGTAAGTCTGTGGGAGTGTTTAGTGGATTGATTGATGACTGATACTGGTGTCTAGATGCTATAAGAACCCAGGCTGTGCAAAGCATGAGGAGCAAGGAAGTTAACAGCATTCTTCCATAGCCTTTGCTTCAACTCTGTTTCAAGGTTCTTCTCTTGAATTCCTGCCCTGACTCCCTTTAATAATGGACTGGGATATGAAAGTGTGAACAAAATAACCCTTTTCCAGGTTGCCTTTGGCCACAGGATTTTGGCACAGCAATAGAAACACTGACTGAGATGCAGACTAGGGAAGCAAGCAAGACAACATGGTGCATAAGGCACAACAAGTGACAAATATTAGATACAGGGCTAAGGCTGGCAGGCACTCAACTCTGCTCACTTTTACAATGAATCATAGCTGACACCAACTATGACATGCATCCCACATACCTGCCAATTTGCCCAACACTCTGATGGCAAAGCTCAACTTTGGCAAAGCTCTACTCTAACACTCCATGCCAAACTCTACTAATCAACTTAATAAACCTGAAATTGTTTGAACTTTTTATACTCAGTAACTCAACAGAGTGCTTTTGCAATCACTCAAATGCCCAACCCTTCAGGATAATGACCTCAGCTTAGATTGGCTGCTAAAGCTAACCTCTAAAGGTCAGGCAGTACCATTCCAAAGACCTTTCAACACCTTTGGAAATCTTTATCTCCTTGCTTGCTCTATTGGATTTTATAAGCAGAACTGACAAATAAGATTACATGTAATTACAAAGCTTCTGCAGAGCCAAAGAAACTCTCAGACATAAACACAGAATATTTCCAGGTGAGCTTAGAAGGCTGTTAAAGGGGCCTGGGACACAACTCCCACAAGTTCCACCTCCCATTGACAAAAAAGAGAAAATTCTAAGCAGTAAATCTGAGCCCAAGGAAACATGAACATTCTATTTCTAGTAACACATGGGAAGGTTCCTTGTTTGTCCAGAGTCACTGGAGCAGCATTGAAGATGAATTAAATCTATGAAAAGGCTCTTCACTGAGCCTTTGTTTCTAGTTACATTGAGAAAACTCCTCAGGTTTACTTAGTAATATATGATCAATATAAATCATCCCACTTCTAGGAAGGTTGTGAGGCTACTGTTTGGAATAAATATTGAATCATGGAGTCCTCTGGTCCAGGACTAGTTAAATATTCCATTTATTTTATATACTTATTCATCTTATTTTATATGTATTAGTGTTCTGCTGAGCCAGAAGACAGTGCTGAAATCCTTAAAACTAAAGTTACCTAAGTTTGTGAATCTCCATGTACATCATGGGAACCAAATATGGGTCCTCTGCAAGAGCAGCAAGTGTTCTTAACTCTAAGCCATCTCTTCATCCATTACTACCATTAGGAAGGTTATGTCCAAGTTATCAAAGTTCTGCCCATCTATAACCAGATGTGAGGATTTCGTTTTTATTAAAGTCTGAGATTCTATTAGCACTGGGTACCAGATCTTTCCTCATCTCACTATTTGTCTAAGTGAAAAAATTTCTTGAGCCATTGATGTTCAATGCAGGCAATATTAAGCAAAACAAAACCCATCAAATCCTATTAATAAACAAATCACACCTCCGTTTTGGCAGAAAATACCAATAGTACCCTGTTGACTGGATGATTTTTGATTAATAACTCAAACAACATGTATAATACCCGAAGATAATGATCTGAATTCATAACCTTACAAATTACTTTCCTGCAGGCAACTAGACCCTGGACAGGTTGACTAGTCATACATGGATATTGTAAAGCTAGTCCTGAACCCCATAATTGTGGCTTTTAATCTGCCCCTACAATCATCCTTCCTTTCACATAAAGCATTGGGTATTTCCAAAAAAGTTTAAGGCTTGACTCTCTTGCTCACAGTTGTTAAGTCTCTTGAGAATGCCACAACTTGGCATCAAGAAACAATAAGCTTGACCGAGATTACACAAAAGGACAGACTAGAGGGCAGGCTGCAGGCTATACAGCAGTGGTGTGCCTGTTGTCAAGTTACAAAAATCACTAGAAATATTATGAGACAAGTGACAGTTTCTATTTCTCTGGAATCCTGAGAGGACCGAGATACTTAAACATACCATAGTATTCTCCTCAGTGCTCAGGTTAAAGCAGGCTTCATTATCACAGCAGGACTCTAGCGACATAGCAATTGTTGACAGAGAAGCATTCCTGTGATGTGACAATCTTCCAGCTGCATTGTCTTTTCAATTTGATTGCAGCTAGGACTACTGTTGATAGCTTTTTATTTGTCTTCACTGTCTGTAGACGGATGTTGAAAAGACAAAGTTCAAGTCACAGTTTCTTCTAGGCTCTTGCTGAGGAGATCTGAAGTCAGCTTCATTAATTTGACTGCTATGTAAATTCATATTGGTTTCATTACCTTAGTTTGAGCCAATGTAAATTACTAAAACAGCAACAATAGACTCTCTAAAGAGAGTCATGCCATGTTTCTTTCATAGGAAATGACATCCAAATAGTTACTAATTAGTTAATACATGCTACATTAGTGTTTCCGTTAAGTCTGCTGTTTGTTGTTAACTAGGAATCAATACTGGTATAGCTTACATAAAGTTTAGAATATAAAGCTCTGTCTGAATTTGCCATCCCATGTTTAACTGGTTTAGCCATTCTTGAGACATGAAAACATTATTGTTCCTGCTGATATGTGCCATGGAATCCAAGCAATAACACTCAGATACAGAAATAATCATGCCACATATGCTTGTCACACAAAACACTTTCCCTTTAATATAAGATACCAAACTGAAGCATGACACTGTGCCAATATATTGTAAATCGGAATTAGAAAAGGAAATAATTTGTTGGATAGATAAAATAAGTTAAGCTACAAGTTTGGAATACTTGAAAAAGCTGTGGTCTCTCCTCTTTCCAGAAACATTTTTTACTGATGTTTTCGTATTTAACTTTCTTGGTAATTTGATCAAGTATAAGCTGTTGTTTACACTTGCCTAAATTCCTTACCAAGGGTTCTGAGCATTTGCCCACATTTGTACTCAATTTCCTGGCTGCCTGTCTCCTGTCTCTTTCTCAGTTGGAAATGGGACAAGCCTTTTCTTCTCAGAATTATCATGGATGGGAACCAACACAGAGAAGGTAAGAACTGAAGACTCTGGAGTGAGGCACTCTGTTTGCTATAAATTTCTATGGCTTGTCAGCCATGGCACGTCAGCAAGGTAATGTAACTTTCTAAAACCTCAGTTTCTCAATATGACAAATGCAGACATTAACACCCCACCTCAAACGCAGTTCGCCAAGATTAAGGTCAGGGTTTGGAAATGCTCCGTACAATCCATACCACACACTAAGCCCTGGAGAAATGCTAGCTGTTGTTTTTGAACAGTCCTCTTTGTCCACATCAAATTCTCACTGATTCAGTGAGAAGAAATCTTGTTTGTTTCTTCAGTGTTACTGTTCCACAACTATGATCAGACCTCACATAATGAGGTCTTTTACATCAGACTCGGATATACAAGAGACTGTGAGATGCAGAGCTGAACAGCTGTGATACATCACTTACTGTCTGCAGCTCATCAGTGTCACTGAGCCCATTTCCTTCTCAGCACAATGGAAAATGTCCAGGGTGATGATGAATTAAGACATTATGCACAAAACTGTTTCACAAACTTGCACAGCACCTGAGATGTATAAACTGTGATTAATGAGCATTTAAAATGAATGGATATGATCAAGTTGATGGCAACAATCAATAATTACTGTCAGCCTGACATGGTTGCTGAACACTTTGGGCGCATGACCTACTCCTAGTTGTAATGGAGAAAAAAAAATTATCTAGTTTTGCAATCTGCATACCTCATTGCTGATTTGACACTTTCTTTACTTTTTAAAAAATTTTAACCAGTCTGTAGCAGTTTCCAGAAAAGCTTTGGGCCCGTGTCTTTGACCTCTTCCACTATAAAGGCCGTTCTCTGCAAATGTGGAGGAAGCAATAACACTATAAATACACACAAGGCTGCATCCTTTTGCCTCCAAAATTTTTGACATTTCCCATATGTGGGCTGAATGACAAAATTTTATTGCTTTGATTGCCTGTTATGAATACAGAAGCTAAGGCTTTTATGCCCTATTGAAAAATTAGACTGTTAATTTATTAATCTTAAGATCTAAGTCTATGTTCCCATGACATATCCCAACATAACACATTCACAGAGAGCTAAGCCATTTGTTGTAATTATCCTAGTCTTCCAGAAGGATTTTGGCCAATACTTACATTTAAGGTTGTATATTGTGCAAACACAGGATGTGATTCATTTTATAATGGTTATTACCACAAATTCATAATAGATAGGAATGCATTTTTCTAATATTTTCTAAAATAGGAGTCTGTTTTTTCTGACAAAAATCAGTGTTTTTATTATAGTTTTTTAACTAATCACAATGTATATTCAAAAGTTGAAAGTAATTCTTAATTTTGCAAAGGCAATCATTGTTACATTTACTTATACAAATATGCATGAATAATATATATGTATATCTATAAATGTAAAATTTATCTATGAAATACCATTTCCAATTCTCAACATGAACCTTCCATGACTTAAGTCTCATTACGAATTTTAAATTTTTTTATGTTTGCTGTTGATTTTCTTGAGACAGGATCTGGATCTCCTATACAGAGCTCAGATTGACCTTGGAGTCATCGCTATCATCCTCCCTTAGCCTCCCAGTATTGGACTGGCAAGCATAAGCCACCATACTTGGCTTTTTAAAAGGTGACTTTTGCCATCTACATGGTGTTTCCTCATGAATATACTGAAGTTCAGGAAGCTGTGTTTAGATATGCCATCAAGCTATAAGCTACCCAGGCAGGAGATCAGATGTAGCTTAATTGCATTGGCCAGACATTACTTTGATGAGTCATCAGGACAACAACATGCAACATTTTGTGGAGATAGAGGTAGGAGATAGGATCAGAAATGACTGTATTGACCCAATGTCCTTTAGGTAAGAGCTTTGTTCACCCTTCAGGCCTCATAGAACACAGTATTCTAAAATAGGAGGCCCCAGTTCCAGCAGACAAAGCAAGGTGTCTACTTTTTTGGCTTCTGAGAGATCTTGGACAGTAAGGAAGCAGGCTTAGTAAGGAATGGGGCTTGGTTAATGTTTCTCCCACAACATGGAACCACAGGTTGTTTTACTTCAGATCACCATGAGGGAAGAGCTGCTGCCCTGCTCACGGCAGCAGTGGGCTGGTATTTCAAGTGTCATGCCACAGAAACCTAATCTAGTAGCTATTGATGGAAGATACTGATCTAGTTTTTGGCTGCCACATTAGAATCTATCACAGTTACTCTGATACTACAGGAAATTTATCAAGAATAGAGGTTCTGACACTGTCCATACAGCAATATCTTTACTTTCATTGATGTCATTTGTTTGTCCAGTAAAGACATTTTTTTGGTTGGGAATTTGTTTTTTCTTAGAGCATCAAGATTCCTAGGTTACTCTCACATTAGGGTTTCAGTGAAACCTTCCTGTAACTTAATCAGAGATTGTTAAAATATAACTAAAGCTGGTGCCTTGGCAGGCTCCATTTCAAAGTTTAGAACTCTAATTCTCATAAGAAGCTTATTTCATACACTTATTTATTCACATCAGAGATACCTAAAAGATACTACTTTGTATTAAAATCCCCATCTCCACTTTTGCCACAGCTCTTAAATAGTTGCTCTCAATATGGATACTTCTTACCAAATGTCATTAATATACCAGCAAAATCTTACATAGTGAGGAGTCTATGGTTGGGTACAGTCCATCAGAAGTCTCACAGAGTACAAGAGGATCAGATTTAAAACATCTGAAACTGACATATGACAGTTACTGAAGTGTTCATAAAGGGACCGTGGGATGCAACTGAAGCTTGGCATGGTGAGAAACCAGGAGAGATCAATGGGTGAAGGTGCAGCCTCTATTGCAATAAAAGCTGTGGGATTCAAGCAGTTATGAAGAGAAGCTGTGGCTTGGCAGTAGATGGAAGGTGTGTTTAGAGTTTTAAAATGGTCCTAAAGAATCTCAGTCCAGTAGCAGCTGAGACTCACTCAGTTTTGAGACGTCAATAGTGTGGACTAATCACAATTGGCAGCAGCAGCTGTGGAGTGGAGCTGGCCTGAGACTCTGAGATGCAGACAACATGCATTTGCTATGGATAGCAGAGCTGGAAAGCTATCAGTGCCAAGCCCTGTGGAGCCTAGCAGATCACTGAAAATCAGCAGTCTGGTACTGACCTTTATGCAGCTGGGCTTGGGTTTTGCTTTGGTCTCATTGTGACTGTGCCCTGATTCTTCTCTTAGAATAAGAACGCATGTAAGTTATTTTGACTTTATAGAAGCCCATGGTTGTGAGACTTTGGAATTTTAGAGACACTTTGGATATTTTTGAGAGGCTTAAACTTTGAAAGAAACTTCAGAAATTTTAAAGAGCCTGGACTTTTAGTGTTTAAATTTGCAAAGAATAGAACTTTAGAATGTAGAATAGTTTAAAATATTATTATTCATATGGGTTCTTGGAGGTTGTCAAGAAAGGAAAGGTTATGGTTTAACAGCAACATGTTTCTGTGTCAAGCAGGCATTGGGTCAATTGTACTGACTAGTTTTATGCCAACTTAGCACCAGCTAGAGTCATTTGAAAAACAAGAACCTCAAGTGAGAAAATGCCCCTACCAGGTTGGCCTGTGGGCAACATGTAGTGCACTTTCTTAGTAAGTGATTAATGTGGGAGGGCCCAGCCCATTATCAGTGGTGCCACTACTGGGGAGGCAGTCCTGGAATATATAAGCAAGCAGTGGGGAGCAAGTCAGTAAGCAGAATTCCTCTATGGCTTCTGCTTTAGTTCCTGCCTTGACACTCCTGAATTATGGACTATAAGGTATAAAATTAAATAACCTGTTACTTGCACAACTTCCTGATAATCACACATTCAGATGAGCATTCAGAAAAGATGAATGTTAACTACCCAGATATCCCATTACCAAACACTGCTCCTGGACCAGCCTTGTATACAGTCTGCAAAACACCAGCCCTCAACTCTGCTAGCATGTTACCAGAGGATGACCTGAGCAGACAGACACTCTGAATGACTGCCTTGAGGTAATGGAGCTGAGTCAATCTGTCAGGGCCAACAAAACTGATGCCCCTTTGCAGGAGGCAAATGAGGTACAGTATACTGATAGGAGCGGTTTTGTTCAGGATGCAATGAGGTGTATTTTGAGTTGCAACGGCAACCCAGATTGGGCTATTTCAGTGCAATCACTTAACCTAGGGATATCAGCTCGGTGACCTCAAATTCTAACACTAACTCAAGGGATATGTAGGGCAAAGACAAGGCCAGCACTACATATGCTGGTAGCCAGTAAGCCTTTGCTACAGCCAGTGTACACAGCACTGCACTGAGAAAGACTCCTCACTTCAGCAGCAAGGAGATCAAAACAAAGAGGAGATAATAGTACTATCAGAAGCCTCTTGACTAACCCAAAAAGTGGCCATTGTTCATTTCAAGGGACACAAAAAGGGAGATTCCCCAGAAGCTTGAGGTCACAGGGCAGCACATGGCAAGCAGGGAGGCTGCCCTGGCACCAGAAGGATCCTCTCTATTTCCATGGCATTGCCTGCTCCTAATCTGCTTCAATGCCCAGATTACATTGGTAGAGACTGACTGGGGCAAAATAGAGGGAGCCAAATAAGATGGAAAGGGCTGGTTGATATTGCCATATGAAAAGCTTCTATTATCCATGCCAGTTAAAAGGTATCTGTTAACCGGATGACACATGAAATCTGCTCAGCTCCTCAGGCCCAGAAACTGCATCCAGCCAGCCAGCCAGAGAGTCTCATCAAGGACTCCAGGTGAAACACCTGGGCACAGGTAAGCCACAAAGGAGGGTGGATGCTGAGCCTGAGAGAACAACCCCAGAGAACACTGGAGCCTGTAATTTAGTGATAAACATTTCTGCCTATGTACACACAGAGAGAAGCAGGAAGGAGAGAGATGTACCTATGTATTCACAAAGAATAGGGGGAGAGAGTAAGGAGAGAGAGAAGAAAGAGAGAGGGGAGAGAAAAAGAGAGAGGGGAGGTAAAGAGAGAGAGAGGGACAGGAAGAGGAAGATGAAGAAATGCCTATGTATACACACAGGGGTGGGGAAGGGAAGAAAGAAGAGAGAAATTTTTAAGTAACTATTGTACATGCTATGCAATGTTTATGTGTTTTTAAGATGTTTATAATATTTATTTATTTATTTATTTATTTATTTATTTATTTATTTGGTGTATGTGCACAGTGTATGTGTGTGCATGTGTGTGCATATGCACATGTACATGCATGCTGTGGAGGTCAGAGGACATGTACATGGAGTTAGATCTCTCTTTGTTCCTATATATAGATTCTAGGAATTTAACACACATTGTCAGGATTGATGAACACGCACCTCAGTCCACTGAGGCCTCTTTTGACACTCCTGTAGGCATAGACCTTTATCTGTCCATAGTCTCCACTCTGCAAAACAGCATGCCAATCTTGTCCCCATCATCCATAATTCAGAACTCAGCAGGCACAAGTATAAGACAATGGACAACCGAGCATCCTTCAAATTACATCAGTCTATTTTATGAGTTCAAAGATTCTCATCTACAGCAAAAAAAAAAAAAATTAAAACTATGCACTTCATAGTGATCCCAATTTTATTGAAATGAAAATGAGCTCTTAGGAGTCCAGGAAGAAAGTGATCATGAGTCCCAATCGTATTTACCTAAGCTTAGACCTTGAATGACAAGCATGCATTTAGTTGTAAATCTTGATATCAGAGAGTCAGATTGTTGGAAACCTCTGTGATGATGAATATTATCAGCTTGATGGGATTTAGAATCACTGTAGAGAGAAACCTCTGGTCATGTCTGAGAGACTGAGTTAATTGAGATGTAGCCTAAATGTGGGCAGCATAGTGGTGTGGTGGTCTGGGATCTGTCCAAAAATAAATGGAGAAGGTTCATGGAGCACTAGCATTCACCACTCTCTGCATATTGATGGGAAATGAAATTTGACCAGATTCTTCCACTCTGCCATGATGGACTATACTCTCAAACTGTGAGCCCAAGTAGATCCTCCTCCTCCTACTTCATCTTCTTTCTCCTCCTTCTCTTTCTCATCTCTCTCTCTGAGTCTCTGTCTCTCTGTGTCTGTCTCTGTCCGTCTCTGTCTCTCTCTGTCTGTCTCCCTCTCTCTGTCTCTCTGTCTCACTCTCTCTCTCTCTGATCAGTTATTTTGTTACAGTAGTGAGAAAAGCAAGTAATATTGAAATTGGTACCAAGAGTAGGGTAGCTGCTTTAATAAATCAATGTGGTTCTTAGATATTTGGAAATAGCAAATAGCTTCCAGGATCAATATATAAGAGTTTAGAATGGTGGGCCACAGAAAGCGCTACTATATGATAAGTGAAGTTTATCAGGCCATTCTGTATGGAGTTTGGAAGACCAGAATACCTAGAGAAATGTAGCCAGTAGAAGCCTTGTTTAGAAAATTTCAGAAGGTAACAATGATTGTATAAAGACTTGGGCTATGGAACTGGCTATAAGACATTAAAACTATATTCCTGAAAAGAATATGTCTGCTATATTCATGTCTTCTGATAATCTGGCAAAATTAAATTTAGAAGTTATGAATTAATGTGTTTGCTGAATGAAATCTCAGGACAACATAGCATTCTGGATGCCATAGTTACTGTTACATAGAATATGCTGCTCTCATTCATTTGTAGAGTGAGAGAGAGCAGCAAGGGAAGAAAAATATATGAAAAATATGTAATTTAGTAGATAAAGTAACAAGTTCAAAGTTACATGCAATAAATGTTTGAAATCAACTAGTGACAGTAAGGGGAATCTTAGGTCTCTGCACTCAGGCACCAGAAGAGATGCTTCGAGGCAGGGTCTACCAATGGAAGAGATGCTCTGAGGCAAGGTCTGCCAATGGAAGAGAAGCTCTGAGGCAAGGTCTACCAATGGAAGAGATGCTCTGAGGCAAGGTCTGCCAATGGAAGAGATGCTCTGAGGCAAGGGCTACCAATGGAAGGCTCCATGTTGTGAAAGTAAAAGTTAATATGAAAGGAGAGAGCTGATACTAAAAATGTCATTAACAGGGTTTCTTGCTCAATATAGGCACTGAGGAAAATGGTCCACAGTGTCAGTATACATAGGCTGGCCAACAAGGCCGTGTTTCTTCCTGAGGTAGCAGCAGACTGTGACAATCTTTCTTGTGCCACTGTTTCAGTCTCTCTGTCTCTCTGTCTCTCTGTCTCTCTGTCTCTCTCTCTGTCTCTGTCTCTCTCTCTCTCTCTCATACTTTGCCTCTGTGTATGAGTGTGTGTGTGTGTGTGTGTGTGTGTGTGTGTGTGTGTGTGTGTATGTGTGTTCATCAGGTTTCTTGCCATGAGGTCTTAGGTGACAAATGTGTGCAGCTGTGGAGGCCCAACTTAAATTGCAGTGAAGACTCTCAATTGGTAGCTATTCCAGATACATGGGACTTGGGGCAAAGTTGCATGCATGGAGAGTAGCCAGCCCAAGAGAAAGCCTATAAGTGCTACAGGCAGGAGAACTGAATTGGTAGGGGAATTTAAACACTCATGAGCCTATATGATCCATTACCAGCCCCAGATGCCCACATGAAGCTGCATTTGGTTTGATCTTTCTTTGTCATGTTCCTGTGCCTCCCTTTTGTCATGGGTACATTTACTTTGACATTATATGGTAGAAATATTTAACTTGGTTCTTTTTATCGCACATAGAAGGGCTTAGATTTTAAAAGTAACATAGAATATCAGAAGGGAAGTCAGACTTTTTGACATTGTTGGGACTGTTAAATACTATGGGCATGCTCAGAGATGTATTGAGTGCATTGTGTACAATCAGATGAAAATGGAATGTTTGGGGTCAGGAGCAGAAAGAGATGGCTTAGATTTGATATATTTAGGTGTCAAGTTGACAAAAATGTTGATTTGTGATGGATAATATTTTCTTGTTAACCTGACAAAATTTATACTCACCATGAAAACAAATATCTGGGCATGTCTGTGAGTTTCTAAATTGGTTTAAAAGAGGTGTGGAGACCTGCACTAAATGGGGTGACACAGTCATATCAGCTAGTACCTGGACTGAATAAGAAGGATATGTCTATATGAGTACTAGCATCCATCACTCTTGTGGATGCTCCATTATCACACATGCATGCTGCAAGTTTTTGTTCAAAACTTATATAGCAGACACACATTTTCTCAAGTACAAACATTCTCTATGGGCTAAAAATGAATATATAAAGAGAAATCTTAAAAAAACACACACACACACAAAACCACTAAAGCTAGGGAAGCAGGTAGGCTCACTTCAGATCTTTACTCCTTCCTCATCTCCTTGAAATTAATTCCCCAGTCTGATCCCTAGCTCTGTAGGAGAATACCTGCCATAGCCCAATCCATCTTGTGTGCTTATCTCCAGTGGATCACACAGATCTTCCCCTCCAACCTTCCTTCTGCCCACTCATGGTCTTATCCTAGTCCCCAAATCCAGCAGGCAGTTCCTGGGAACACGCAGGCCACACTGGCCAGAGAGGCAGGTAGCCTAATTGCAAATCTTTATCTTTCCCTCTGCTCCTTCTAATCCAATTCCTGAGTGACACCCCCCTTCTCTGTTTCAGAACACATTCTACTGCCTCTGTCTCTTCTCTGACCCTCATCTCCATCAGATAAATTAGATCTCCTCCAAACTTCCTCACCCCTCTTCCTGTTATCCCAGCCTCCACTTCAATAGGCATTCCCTGGGAACTCACCAGCTAAGCCCAGTAGAACTGCAAGTAGCCAGGAAAGCAGGTCAATTCAGATCTTGATTCTCCCTCCTCTCTTTCATATCCAACTCCCAAATCTTCATCTTTAGCCCTTAGCAGACTACCTGTTATAGCTTTTGTTTGCTCTCTGCCCATATTCCTAGTGGAATACGTAGATACTAGGGGACCATACGGTGTTCCTCCCTGTGGAAACATAGGTTCCCTCCTCATAAATACCAACTCCTAAGTGCCTACTCCTAATATCTAAATACACATTTTACCAGGAACCACCCTTGGTCACTTCTAGCAGGATCCCAGAATTCCCTACCAGGCAACATACAACTACCACACATTCCTAGGAGATAAACCAAGAAACAAAACACCACACTCTCATAAGACATAAGCCAAGAAACAAAACATCAACCCAAAAAAGACAAGGACAGCTATAAGCACCTAAAATTGCATTTATTCTAAGTCTAAATGCTTAGATGCCAGCATAAGAACATAATCAATAACAGCCCTGGCAACAAATCTCTTCTAGAGCCTGGCAACCAACCAAAGTAGGTTCTAAGAATTGAAACATAGTTGAAGCACAAGACTTTAAAATAACCTTTATGAATATGATGGAGGTTCTTAAAGAGAAATGAATAAATCCCTTAAAGAAACCTATGAAAATGGAGACAAGCAATTGGAAAGAAATGAATAACAGTTCAAGACTTGAAAGTAAAAATAAAATCAATAAAGAAAACCCAAGCTGAAGGAGATCAGGAAATGAAAAATTTAGGAACACAAATTTTAAGAACCACAGAGGCAGAATACAAGAGAAGGAAGAGAGAATCTCAGTCATTGAAGAAATGAAAGTAGAAATGGATGCTTTAGTCAAAAATATGTTTAATTTAAAAATATACTGGTATAAAACATCCAGAAAATATTATGAAAAGACCAAATCTCAGAATAATAGGAATAAAAGAGAAGAAATTCCAGGTCAAAGGCACAAAAATTTTTTAAAAGAATCATAAGATAAGATTGTCCTAAACTAAAGAAGGAGATGCCTATCAACACCAGGAAGCATAGAGAAGGCCAAATAGACTAGACCAGAAAAGAACTTCCTCTTGGTGCCCAGTAATAAAAACACAAAATATACAGAAAAAAAAATGTCAAAAGCAGAAAGGGAATAAGAACAAGAAACATATAATTGCAGATCTATTAAAATAATATCCAACTTCTTAATGGAGACTCTAAAAGCCAGCAAGGCCTGAACAGATATCCTGTAGAATCTAACAGACCTCAGTTGCCAGCCTAAACTACGATACTCAGAAGAACTTTCAATCACAATAGACGGAGAAGACATTCTATGGTATAACCAAATCAATACATATATATAAAAGGAAAATTCCATCATAAAGAAGTTAACTGCACTGAAGTAAATGCAAGGAATAAATAAATCTAAACAAGCAAACACATACTCACATATGCACAAACATACACCACCACCACCACCACAACAACAACAACAGAAACAACAAATAAAAGAATCAACAAACATTGTTCTTTGATACATCTCAACATCAATATTCTTAGCTCCCCAATAAAAGAAAACAAGAAAATGATTGCAAAACAGGATCCATCCTTCAGCTGCATCTAAGTAACACACTTTAATATCAAGGATAGATATCACCTCAGGCTAAATGGTTGTAAGATGAAATCTCAAGCAAATAGATCTAAGAAGCAAGCTTATGTGGCAATTTTAATATCTGACAAAATAAACTTCAAAGCAAAATTAATCAGAAGTGACAGTAAAGGACACTACATACTTGTGAAAGGAAAAAAATGCACCAAGAGGAAGTTGAAATTCTTAACATCTATGTGCCAAATACAGACACCCAAGTTCATAAAAGAAACACTACTACAGGTAAATTCATATATTGACCTTCATCACTCATCAATGCCCCATTCTCAACAATGGACAGTTTCCAAACAAAAACTAAACAGAGAAATATTGGTTCTAATAGATATCATAAACTATATATGTATATATATACATATATATATAAAACTATAAATAATACATTTACAAAACAAAACATTTCACCAAAACACAAAATAATGCACCTTCTTTTTTGTACTTCCTGAAACTTTCTCCAAAATTGACCAGATACATTGACACAAAGCAGTTCTTAGCAAATGCAAGAAAGTTGAAATAATTCTCTATACCCTTTCTTACCACCACAGATTTTAAAAGGATATTAGAAACAGCAGAAAATTTACAAATTTATGGAAACTGAACAATTCTCTAATGAATGAAAAATTGGTCAAATAAATAAAGAAAGAAATTAAAGACTTTCTAGTATTGAAGGAAAATAAAAACACAGCATACCCAAAGTTTCATTGAGACACAATGAAAATGGTTCTTAGAGACAATATCCTATGACTAATATATAAAATATATTATATTTTATATAATTATAAAATATAATATAATATAATTATAATTATAAAATATATATATATATATTTTATATAGCGCCTATATAAAAAATGGAGAGATATCATGCTAGTAATATAATAGTATAACTGAAAGCTCTAGAACCAAAAGAAGAGATCATACCCAAAAGGATTAGAAAACAAGAGATAATCAATGTCAGATATGGAATCAATAAACTAGAAATGAAAGAAAAATATAAAGACTTAATGAAACAAACAGTTTGTTCTTTGAGGAAAATCAATATAACTGACAGTTAACCAAATTAATTATTTCAACTTTCTTGCATTTGTTGAGGACTGTTTTGTATCCACATATGTGGTCAACAAATTAAGTAAACTGTGGAGAGTGAGTATCCAAATTAACAAAATTAGATATGAAAAGGGAAACATAACAACTGACACTGAAGAAACTCAGAGAATCATAAGGATATATTTTAAAAACCTATATTCTATCAAATTATAAAATCTAAAAGGAATGGATAGTTTTCTTAAAACATATCACCTACAAATGTGAAATCAACAACAGATAAGCAATTTAAACAGACCCACTATCCCTAGTGAACTAGAAGAAGTAATTAAAATTCTCCCAACAAGAAAAAGCCCAGAACTAGATGGATTCAACACAGAATTCTACCAGATTTCCAAAGAAGAGTTAGTGCCAACACTTCTCAAATTATACCATGAAATAGAAACAGGAAGAACAATTTCTTTTATGGAAGCCACAATTATCTTGATAACTAAACTATGTAAAATATAACAAAGAAAACTAACTATAGAGCAATTTCTATTATGAGCATAGATGCAAAAATTCTCAATAAAATACTTGCAAAGTAATAGATCTGTATATATTACTTTGTAAAAATCTCAAGTCCCAGTGGATCAAAGACTTCAACTAACTCCAGATACACTAAATTTAATAGAACAGAAAATGGGCAATAAGCTTGAACTCACTGGTCTAGGAGACAACTTCCTGAATAGAAAACCAAAGGCTCAAGATCTAAGATCAGCAATTGATAAATGGAACCTTATGAAACTGAAAAGCTTCTGTAAGGCAAAGATACTTTCAACAGAACAAAATGGTAGCTTTTGAGAAAGGCTCTTTACCAACAGTACATCTGAGAGGCTAATATCCAAAATGTATAAAGAACTCAAGAAGTTAGACACCAAGAACACAAAAAACCAAATTAAAATGTACAGAGATAAACAGAGAATTCTCAACAGAGAAATCTCAAATGGCTGAGAACACATAAAGAAATGTCCAAAGTCCTTAGTTATCAGGGAAATGCAAATCAAACCAACGCAGAGATCCCATCTTATACCTGTTAGAATGGCTAAGATCAAACACTCAAAAGACAGCACATGCTTGTATATGTAGGGAAACACTCTTCCATTTTTGGTGGGAGTAAAAACTTGTACAGCCATTCTGGCAATCAATTTGATAGTTTCTCAGAAAACTGGGAATAGTTCTACCTCAAGACAAGGCAATACCATGGCTGGGTCTATGTCCAAAAGATACCCACCATTGCAAAAAAACATGTTCATAGCAACTATGAACTATGAACAACTTCAATTATGTTCATAGCAACTTTCTTTTTTTTTCTCATTACTGAGCTTTTTTTTTTTTAATTAGATGTTTTCTTTATTTACAATACCTCCTTTCCTAGGTTCTCCTCCAAAATAAAATAAAATAAAATAAAATAAAAAACTAAAACAATCCCCTGTTCCCTCCCCCCTCCCCCTACTCACCATCCCACCCCCTCCTGCTTATTGGCCCTGGCATTCCCCTTCACTGAGACATAGAACCTTCACAGGGCCAAGGTCCTATCCTCCTATTGATGACCAACTTGGCCATTCTCTGCTATATACATGCTGTTGGAGCCCTGAGTCCCTCCATGTGTACTCTTTGGTTGGAGTTTTAGTCCCTGAGAGCTCTGAGAGTACTAGTTAGTTCATATTGTTGTTCATCTTAGGGGGCTGCAAACCCTTTAGCTCCCTGGGTCCTTTCTCTAGTTCCTTCTTTCGGGACCCTGTACTCAGTCCAATGGATGGCTATGAGCCTCTACTTCTGTATTAGTCAGGTACTGTCAGAGCCTCTCAGGAGACAGTTATCTCAGGCTCCTGTCAGCCAGTACTTGCTGGCATCCATAATAGTGTCTAGATTTGATGATTGAATATGGGAAGGATTCCCAGGTAGAACAGTCTCTTCCTTTAGTCTCTGCTCCATAGTTAGTCTCTACAACTCCTTCCATGGGTATTTTCTTCCCCCTTTTAAGAAGGGATGAAGTATCCATACTTTGGTCTTCCTTCTTCTTGAGTTTCTTATGGTTTGTGGTTTGTACTTTGTGTTTTCTGCTCTTCTAGGCTAATATTCACTTATCAGAGAATGCATACCATGTGTGTTCTTTTTTGATTGGGTTACCTCACTCAGGATGATATTCTCTAGGCCCATCCATTTCCCCAAGCACATGCTTTCCTTTAATCTGGATTTTTTTTCCTTTAGTTTGGATAACAAAACAAGTTCTTTTTTTTTATTGGATATTTTCTCTATTTACATTTCAAATGTTATCCCCTTTCCTGGTTTCCCTCCATCCTGGAAACCTCCTATCCCATCCTCCCTTCCCCTGCTTCTATGAGGGTGTTATTCCACCCACCCATCCACTCCCACCTCCTTAAAGCAGGAAGACATACCTTGATTCTGGGACACACCCTTTTCTTTTCACACCCATTGGCCTATGCAAGGACAATGAAAGAAGGAAGGTTTTGTTCCTTGTCTGCTTGCCCTCACCTTTCTAGGACATCCATTCCTTCTCTGGCACCTTAGCCTACTTCTTCAGGATTTCAGCATATATAGAACAAGTGAGATATTCAGTCTTGTGGGACTGAACAACTACTAGATTCTTGAAGGTTCTGTTCAAAGCTAGCTATTGTTGGACTAGTTGGAGTGCAGTCTATAAGTCATTCCAGTAAGTTCCCTTCATTCTATAAGTTCCATGACACTGATTAACATAACTGGGAATGGATTACATCTAACTGGGTTGTTGGCTTAAGGTGTTCCAATAAAGTTCTCAAATATGCACCCAGACTCTTGGCCAGACTATAGATTGCGCTCTACAAGGTGATGACAAGATTTCCTTGCTGAACACAACATCTACATATCTCACTGAATATGGAAAATTAAAGCTTGTGCCTACATAAAACATTCCCTTCTACTATATTCTAGCATATTTTGTATGGAAAGGTATCTGCATGCTACAGAAAGTGAAATATAAATGCCAATCTAGACACAAACTGTGGATCAACAATGGTGTCCAACAGCCTGCAAGATGTGCTAATGCAATGGTGACACAATCTTATTAGAATAACCAATCAATACCTTATTTGACTTAAGGCTGAGCCTATGAATATATAAAGCAAGGACCTAGTGCAAAACCAAATACTAATGATATAAAAACAACAAAAAATCAATGCCTTGCTCAGCCACCATCCAAAAATTTTCCTCCTGCTGAATATGGGAACAAGTAAAGAGACCCACAGTCAGACATTATGCAGAGAGTGAGAGATCTTGGAACATTTAGCCTTAAACAGGATGTCTCTTTCAGATTTGTCCCCTCAGGGCTCAGGAAACCCCAAAGAAAAGGATTGGAAAGAATATAAGAAACAGGTAATGAAAGAAACCAAGAGAACAAGTCATCTAAGTCAGTATGACCAAACTTGTGAACTCAGAGACTGAAGGAGCACGCACATGTCTGAATTATAAGGGGTCCTAATGCTTAAAGGAGAAATGTGAGGATACATGCCCCAGCTCTAACCTAGAAGCTGTCTTCAGTGGATAACTACTTGCAAATAAAAATTTTAGTTTTCTCCAAGGAAGTCTCACAGGATAGGCTAACTGCTTTTAAAGGTAGGCTGCATGTCCAAACTACATAGTCAACAGAAAACAAACTTAATGGCATTTTTGGAGATTTCTTGCCTCATAACGTAGTGCCAGTACCTTTCTTAAAATTTATCACGTATCTTTTTACCCCAGAGGCTTTGCATATGTATCATGGCTTTCAGGTTAGCGTTTTTAAGGTATTCCCAAGTGTGCCATCAACTGGGCCTTTGTATCTATATTTGTTTCATGAGACTTTACTCAGGCTCTTTGCTTCCTGTTATCTTCTATTCCAATGTTTACAATTTTATCATATCATATCATATCATTATCTGTTAGAAGCCTCTTTGTTTTCTGAGAGATGGGAAGGGTATGGATCCAGATGGGAGGGGCAGTAGGGAGGAACTGAGATGAGTAGAGGGAGAGGAAGTCATAATTAAGACATATTATTTGAGAAAAAGGTTATTTTCACTAAAAGGGAAAAACAGAGCTAATAAATTTATCTTTCACTGTTATTTCTTTAGTAATAGCTCATATAATTGCGTATTCCCTAGATACTGGCCACTTATTTGGTGAATACATGATTACTGATTACCAATATAATAATTTGTTATTTAATTATTATTGTTAGATTATGTTAATGTGGGAATAATATTTTTCTTCAAGAAAAGCAGACTATATTACATAGCACAACTAAAGGTGAAACATATATATAAACAATACAAAAGTCTTCATAGAGTGCCTTCCTAGTCACAGGGATCAGCCCTATATTGATTTTTAAAACCAAATCTTATTTTCAGTTCTAACTGATTTTTACTATTTATTTGGCTTAACTAACACGTTAATATCATAGTGGTAATGAGTGAGTCTGCAAGGAATCATAAGAGGATTACAAACTATCATTGCCTTGCCCTGCAGGAAAACACTGATTGGAGGTTTTATTATAGAGGTCAACTCTGTACTTAAACTGACCCTTCGCATTATGTTCCACAGCGACTCACTCTATCACCAGGTAGAACTGAGCCATTATATTACTGGGCTTCCTTTCTGCCTTCTTTACATTTTTGGGGGTACACTGAGTGTCTGGAACTTAATTACAATGTAAATATAAGTTTAACAACTGCCATATGTTAGTCAACTTTTCACCACTGAGACAAAATGCCTGAAGTAATCATCTCAAAATGAGTGAAGGCACATCTTGGCTCAGTGTTTCATGTTCCATGCCTGATTATTTTGTTGAGGTACATTGTGGCAGGCAGTACATGGTCAAACAAAATCTGTTCACTCATTCCAGGAAAGACTTGAAAGAGGAGAATGGACTGGGGTTATAACATTTCTTTCAAGGATATACCTCTAAGACAGCTTCCACGTGGCTCTAGGTCTCATACTTCTTTTTTAATCACCCCTAAATTACACTACATGTTATGTACCAATGCTTTAATACAAGGGAGTACTCAAGATCCAAGTTATAGCACCCAAAGTTTTAATAATTATTTTCTTTTCCTGTTTGGGTTTCAACCATTGAATTTTCTAATCCTAAGTAAATCACAGTGACTTAGCAATTAGCTGGCTTCATGAAGGCCAGAGAGTCAGTAGAAATGGTTAGGACTATGGGTGGATACACTTCCTTGAGATTTCCATCATCCATTATCCATTAATAAGTGAAGGATAAAATCACTGAGCTATGGTCATGAACCATGTAATTTTCCCCTAGAATTACATATTTTAGTTTATTATTAGCATTACTTTGTGTTTGTCTTCTGAAGCAAGACATATGTTGCCCTGGCTGTCCTGGAAATTAAATATGAATATCCAGCTAGGCTTTCTACTTACAGAGACCCACCTGCTTCTGCCTCTTGTATGCTGGTATTAAAGATGTGTGTCACCAAGCCTGGCTCAGAACTATAAATTTAATTGGGTGCCTTTTCTTCTGTGCCTAACCACAGAAAGTGCCAGCAAACACTTAGGATCCCAGATGCTCCTGAATTCCAAATAATACTATTTACAACATCTTCTCATACAAAATTGATGGCATTCCATTCTTATTATTTTAAATATTATATTAATGGAGATATTAGCTAAATGGCCTTTCATTAGCTTCTGAATTAGTTTACAAATATTAAAAGGTCATTCAATTTGTAGTTATTTTCTTTCTGTATCCATTAGAGGTCCCAGAGGATACAAAGAGAAGTTTCACTATAAGGATGGGTACACTAGATGTATAAAGGGGTTATTTGTATTATACACATACACACACACACACACACACACACACACACACACACACTCACAAGGAGGGGGAGAGGGAGAGAGGAGGAGAGAGTGAGTGAGAGAGTGAGTGAGTTTATATATGCATAGTTTATTTTTATAAAACAATCACTTACCACTGGGAATCACTGTCTTGGTGCCAGCAGGCAGAAGCAACATTTCTAAGTTCTAACTTATGAATACTAAAAAATGTAGCCATGGTGTTTTCAGTGTGATAGATGCACTGTGGTTTTTTTCAAATCAGATTGCCTCAAGCAATAAAGTATGCTCTTTAGATATTGCATACTTTTTCAACTAAGCAAAGATATTTTGTTGCTTAATGTATATCAGGGAAGTTAATAGTTCAATGTTGTGTTTTTACTGTCTTCCTTTCTTATAAGTCACAAAAATTTAAAGAAATACAAGTATTAGTGGCACTTATTACTGGGTATCTCAGGATTAGTTACTCAAACCTCTTGGAGTTCAGTAGTCCTTCAATTGCTTTCTAAGATGATATGGAGAGTAATTAGGAATAAAAAAAAGAAGTTGTACTTCTAAAACCTAAGTACAACACACCCTGGACTAGAAGCTACTCAAAGTATAATTCATATTGGAGAAACAATTCCTTAAAGATTGTAAGCTCACTGACCTGTGCCCCTATCAGCCCTGAGAGTGTCTTCCTTTATTTAACCAATACTCAGAAGTGAAGCAGCATGGCCTAGAGATTCACCTTCACAGTGCAGCTGTACACACAGAGGATACAGAACATAGAGATATACATTAGCCTGGAGGAAATGGACAAAAGAACATGCATTTCTACTGTGAAAATTAATGATTAAAAAAATTACAAAGCTATAAATAAGACTCAGCCAGGGGAGACTATCAGACAATAGTGATTCCTGCAACAAACTAATCCAAACTATAATGCAGCATAAGAACTACACACACACACACACACACACACACACACACACACACACACACACACACACACACGATGCCTCCTCTCCCTCTTTCTGTCTGCTTTTTGGTCTGTCTCTGTCTCTCTGTCAGTCTTTGTCTGTCTGTTTCTGTCCCTCTGTCTACGTCTGTCTCTCTTTCTCTTACTCTCTTTCTCTCTCACATACACAATACATACTCTTGACCTACCACTCTCTCATTCTCTCTCCAACTCTGTCTCTGTCCTGTCTGTCTCTCTTTGTGTCCCTCTATCTGTCTCTCTCTCTCACACTGTCTTTCTGTCTGTCTCTCTGTGTCTCTCTCTGTCTGTCTCTTTTTCTCTCTCACACACTCACACTCATTCACACTCACACACACACACACACACACACACACACACATACATGCACACACGCAACTCTGTCTCTGTCCTGTCTGTCTCTCTTTGTGTCCCTCTATCTGTCTCTCTCTCTCCCACTGTCTGTCTTTCTGTCTCTGTCTCTCTGTGTTTCTCTCTGTCTGTCTCTTTTTCTCTCTCACACACTCACACTCATTCACACTCACACACACACACACACACACACACACATACATGCACACACGCACACACACTCTCAGATGAAAGGCAAAATATGAAAAAAACATCCAAAGTTTCAATTCCCTAAAATTCTTCCCTAAAAGAAAAATCTCTAAACATTTCCAATGCCAGATTTGAATTTGAAGATACACAAAATACACATGCTAGCCATCCAATGGGAAAAGACTGCAGAAGCAACGAGTTAGCCCCTTCTTTTAAGAAGCAGGAAGATTGGAGTTAGAAGCCATCAACAAGAAAAGTCTGGGAAAAGAAAGGTACCAATGTGAAGAGCGAGTAGTGGAACCTAGCAGCTGCTTACATGTAGACTCTAATGCTAGTGACATTCAGCTACATTCTTTTGTATTAAATTTGTTCAGATGAAATATGGGCTAGAATTGAAAGTAAAGTCATGGAGATGGAAGGAAGGAATATCCATAATCTTTCCTAGGCTCTCCTTCTACACACTGTACTTCTTCAGGCACTCTGCAGTTTGGTGAGAATCCTGAGACTCTTCAGTGAAGCTGGCTTGTGGCGGGAATCAAAAGTACTATCTTAAACGTGTGCATGCTGGTCTACATGCAAAGCCCAGTGACCTAGGATATAACCATATAACTCTGCTTCCCCAAAGTCAATGAACCAAATCCTAATTGTATTCTGCTGTACTTATAGATGGGTGCCTAGCCCAATTGTCATCAGAGAGGCTTCAGCCAGCAACTGATGGAAACATGCAGAGACCCACAGCCAAACATTAGTATGCAGAGATCCACAGCCAATTACATAGAGCTTGGGTAATACTGCAGAAGAGTCAGAGGGAGAATTGAAGGACCCAGAGAGTCAAGGACATCACAAGAAAAAACACAAAATCAATCACTTCTGGCTCATAGGCACTCACAGAGGCTGAACCACCAACCAGGAAGCCTACATTGGACTACCCTCTGCACATATGTAACAGTTACAGAAGCTTAGACTTCTTATGAGACTCCTAAAAGGGGAATAGGGTGGTATCTCTGACACTTTTGTCTACTTTTGGGATTCTTCTCCACCCACTGGGCTGCCCTGCTAGCATTAATAGGAGAGGCTGCCTAGTCTTACTGTAACTTGATATGTTATGGCTGATTGGTATCCATAGGAGCCCTCCCCTTTTCTGAAGACAAACAGTAGAGGAGTAGACAGGAGTGTGTGTGTGTGTGTGTGTGTGTGTGTGTGTGTGAGTGTGTGTGTGTGTGTGTGTGTATGTGTGTGTGTGTGTGTGTATGTGTGTGTGAGTGTGTGTGTGTGTGTGTGTGTGTGTGTGTGTGTGTGTGTGTAGGGTGGTGGAAGGATAGGAAAGATGCATAGATAGATAGATAGATAGATAGATAGATAGATAGATAGATAGATAGATAGATAGGTAGGTAGGTAGATAGATAGATTGATAGGTAGATAGATAATAAATAGTTAAATAGATAGACAGATAGATAAGCTAATATATGAAATATGTGCATCCTGCAATGAGATTCACATTCACATTACATAGAATAGGAAAGAGAAATAAACAAACATGCAGTTCTACTTGAAGGCATCAACCTTCCTCTCTTGCTTGATGAAACAAGTGGGCAAAAGGTATAAAATGAAAAAGATGATATGAACAACAGGCTCTATGTCTGAACCAAGGTGACATTTACAGAAACTAACAGCAGCAGAGCAAACATTCCTCTAAGTGTACTCAGAGTGAAACCACATCAAAAAAAGGTTCGCAGCACAAATAAAACTTGCCAAATTAGAAAAAGAAGGAGGAGGAAGAGGAAAAGAAGATGAAAGCAATGGCGATATGTGTTCTCAGATCATAATAGAATTAAACTCTACACCAACAATAAAACCAACAATAACAATACAGAAAATTCTCACTTGTAAATAACCAGTGAACCAAGAAGAACATTTCAAGAAAAAGTTGAATGTGTTTTGAACTGAATGGAATAAAAGTAGAATGTACAGAGGGGTCGGAAACATGGAAGTCTACTTTCAAGTAGAAAAGTGCTCTGAAATTCTTAACCTGCACTTTCAACTAAGAAACCAGACAAAAATATCACCCCAAATGGAAAGTATGCAGAAGAAAGATAGAAATAAATATTAGAGTAGAAATCAAGATTAGATAATTTTTCAAATCCATGATACCACGAAAAAATAGTGAAAATAAAGTTTGAACAAGAAAAATGACAGAAAACACAACTTCTAAAATTGTAAATGAAAAAGAAAACATATATTGATTTTACAGACATTAAAAGCCTAATAATAGAATGAGATAATCTGATCAACTCCATCTTCAGAAATTGGACAATCTGGGTGCAATCAATCAATTCCGAAAAGACACAAACTCCCAAAATTCACTGAAAATGAAAACATTCTGTGAATACCCTTGATGTCTTGACACTGAATTCTGTTAAACATGTTTTGAAAAAGAAATCTCTTCTCTGACGGCTTCCTTCATCTATGCCTGATGAGAGGCTTTTGTAATGTTACATATTATAAGGTGAATATCTTAACATGAATTTTATTTCTAGATGCCAGCCAAGAGCAACTGGATTGAATGGAAAACAGGGTCCAATTCTAAATAGCTAAGAGCAAGCATAAAAGCCTGCAGGCACAAGAAAGAAGCATATGAATTATCTGCCCACTCAAACCACACAGTGCTCATGAAAATGGTTCAAAACAAATGGGGTTAGGTGCTATGATCTTGGATAAAGAGGTAATTATTGGTAACATCCAATTTGCTTTCTAAATTGATCTAAGGATTCTATATAATCCAAATTAAATCCCAGCAATATTTACAAGTTGGTTTTAAATTTATATGGAAGACAAAGGAGAGCTAAACTAATATTTTTAAAGAAAAACAAAGATGAAGCACTCAGATCGCATACTTTTACAGAGTCCTATACATCTATAATAATCAAGGCTATGTGGTTTTGGTAAAAATACAGGAATAAGTATGTCTGAAACAGAGTAGAGTTCTCAGAAATAATTTCTAAAAAATTATAAAAAGTAGCTTTTGATGAAGGCAGAAATATAGATATGTTTATGACCATGCATTAACACAGAGTTGAACTGACTCAATCATGACTGACATTTGGAAAACAGTTGTACAAACTCTTTTACTTCTTGTAACTATTCCCTAAACAATACACTGTAATAACAACTTATATAGCATTTACATACACTAGTAGGCAAATAAGTACACTAGAGAGTTTATAGGAGGTCTTGTAAAGTGTGCCATTTACGGGATTTGAACATCTATGTGTTCAGGCATCCACATGGTATGTGGAATAAATTCCCTGTGGTTACTGAGGGATGGCTAAGAATTCATATATTTTCTAATTGTTGCAAGAAGCCAAGAGTGAAAGGCTGCTATTTATAAAAATAATCCTATGGCCAAAACGAGAACAATTTTAGCAATAAAATAAATAGTAAGATTGGGATGTGATGCATCCCAATACATGTATCTATGGGCATTCTGTTCTTGCACTGATATGGAATGTACATCCACAAACATGGACAGTCTACTGTACCATACAGGTAGGTTTTGTGGTATAGTTTTGTTCTAGGCTATAGAGTGGCACAGCATGTTACTGTGCTCAATCCTATAGGTAACTATGAGACAATGATTTTTAAATATTAAAGTACATCTAAACACAGATGAGTATAATAAAATACAAAGTGATAGGAAATCTTCATCTGTCATAATTTTATAAGACTAAATTATAAATGCAGTCTATCGTAAACTACTCCATGATATTGGTGAATTCTAAAAACCAAATAAATGCAAGCTATGTGGATTGAAGTAAATGAGCAAATCAACAAATGAAAGGTAAAGGATGCATGTCCTTTATGTGAGAGTTCTATTCTAATCAACAAATTAAAGAGAGACAATATGTTTAAATAATTATGGCAAGCCGGGCAGTGGTGGCGCATGCCTTTAATCCCAGCACTTGGGAGGCAGAGGATTTCTGAGTTCAAGGCTACCCTGGTCTACAAAGTGAGTTCTAGGGCAGCCAGGGCTACACAGAGAAACCCTGTCTCAAAAGAACCAAAAAATATTAATTATGACAATATTTACTGCAAAAATGTTGGTAAACCTTAAAATTAGCAGTGAAACTTTCCATTAACCAAAGATTCACAGCCTCATGATATCAACTTTAAAATAGGACCCATTTCTATAATGGTTATATAATGTATGTCCATAAATCACCTGAATTTTAATCTTCTTCCCTTAAGTATAAGGTGTATCTAGTGATTTCTGTCACAAAGAATATAGATTGAAAATGGAAGAAAAGGTGTTTTGGGGGACATAAGAAATCTAGTGCATATTATCCAGGTCAAGTGTTTAGGTGATTTTATAGTAAGAGGGCATGGTGACAACTCCTCTCGTGTTGTTTGATGGGGAACTCTGCACCCTGAGCTATTCTTCTCTGAAATGAAGTATCCTGGTCTAGTCAGAAAAAATTCAGTCAAAGCCAAACCAAGATACTTGGTAAGCACAAATTGAGACGTGAAGCCTGAAGGGCTTAGAGAGACTGGAGGGAGCCAACATAAAATTAAAACAATTTTCAAGATCTCTTATTGAATTGTGAAACAGACAAAAGAACACTTGAGAAAATAATAATAAAATCTCTAAAAAAAACAGTCTCTTTATTAAATACTGTTTACATCAGCTAGTTATATGTTATACTAATTTATTATCATTTGTTTTTAAAACTTTATAATTTTGTCATGTCATGTGGGAAGCTAACATAAATTACTGGAGAAATTCTGAATCACATGCATGACAGCCTGAAACATGGACAGGAGTGGAATGCATTTCACAGTCTCACAGAAAAGTGTGACCAATGTGCCCAGCCTAGAACAGGAATCCCATTAATTACATGGGTGTCTGCCTGGGACTCATGACCGGAGGATATCAGAGCATGTAGCATTGCATCATATTTGGCTTCATAATTGGTCATAAATTTGATAAGCTTGCATTCTACAGAAACCAACAATTCCAGTTTAAGGTGATGTCACAGAGGCTAAGAGAAGAGCTTCTTGTAACTGAAGCTAATGCTCAGATGAACACTTTAAAATGACCCAGGCATTTACACATTTGTTTCCTAAATGTGTATCAACATCTACTAATATAGATTTCTGAGTGTTTTCTAGGACGGTAGAAGGAAGAAGAGAAGAAAACAGGAGGGGAACATAGGAGATGTGGACTATGAAGTAAAGGTTCATAGAAGAAAGGGCTCTATGGTTTTGTGGGACAGTCGTCAGAGGAAATGCCTTATAGCACCCCAGAGGCATGCAAAGAGATTCTGATGGTGGCTTATTTAGGTCATGGAAAGACATACAGAGAAGGAGAGAACAAATGGAGAAAGGGACTGAGAGAAGAGGAAAGAAGAAAACAGGGATGAGAGAACAATGACAAAATTGAACAGTTTGTCCAAGGATGATTTTGAAAACCCAGATGATTTTTTAACAATGAAGCATAAACCCTAGTACAACATCAGAAGCTGGTTTAGGCAGGGAAGATATCTAACAGTTAGGTAATGTTCATGGAATTACACATTTGCTCCTTGAGAAGATAAGAACTCAGACGTTTTCACAGAAGACTTGCCAATAGCACAGTAAGTCCAAATAATTTCTATTCCATACACTAATCAACCAACTTGCATTCCTATGAACAGACACCGTGTCATTTGTCACTACTACATTAGGAAGTTTGCCAGCTACCTGCTCAATATTTGAAAGCAAAATTAATCTCTGTTTTTGCTCACAAGGAAGGCTGAGGAGACAGAAATAATTACAAAAAAATGCATGGTATTTTGTACAAATATACTCTAGAAAATAACTCCTGAAGAAGTGGCCTCAGCATTGCTAAACTGAATATTCATTTTCCTTAACAAAGACTTGTATATCCATTCTACCAATGCTGTTTCTAAGGCAGGAATATTCACATACCAATCTATGCACCTGTGCCTGCAAAGTAATATCAAACAAATAGCCAACAAATGCTAAACTATGATATGCCATTAATGGTCTTTGCAGTGCACTTTCTGACTCATGAGGTTTTCTTAATACCCAATAGAAGATAATTCAGTTCATCTAAACTGGTATTTGATTCAATTATAAAATTTTATAACCCATGTATTTTCATTATATAGTTCACTGTGCACATTGCCATAATAATGGTATATTCAAATTATTGTACTCAAGGTTTTTCAGGAGAACTGGGCATACTAGCATCAGATAAGACATGATAAAACTCTCTGAAAAACTTCTCAAAATTTATAGCTTTCACCGAAGAGAATTACTATGAACATTTATACAATTTTATTGTAATGATATCAATGCAACAGCACAAGTGATAACTAAAAAGAGCAAGAGTGAGAGACTTCCTACAACATTTCATCCATTCTGCATGGTAGCTGCCCATCCAAGACAAAGACCTAGCTGGCAATATATGTATATATATGTATATATATA
>NW_022196896.1:33264082-33297953 GCF_008632895.1 Mastomys coucha
TATATATATATATACATATATATGTATATATGTATATACATATATGCATATATATATCCATGTAACCCTCTATGTAGAAATATAAAAATAAATGCTCTTCTTCAAGCTTTTGTGTCACTGATATTTACAATAAAGCACGTTCCTCCAATCTTCACAATAAGCCAAGGAACCAGATTTTAAAGTAATTCATATCTAGACCACAGATCATTCTCTAGTGACTAGCAGCACAGCAAACCCATTAACTGGTAGAAACCCACAAATGGGAGATATTATTTGTCATCTGAGTAAAATAATATCCCTCTCAATAAGCCGGGAGACTTTCTTAATGGAAGGATTTTGGGAAGTCCTACAAGTCAGCACAGGCATCCAGCAGGCACTAGCTCACTCTGAGCAGGCCGAGCAAGTATTGCCATACAAAAGCGTATTTCACTCAACTCAGGAAAATTAGCCTGTCTCATTTTTTCTCTTCCATTACAAGTCCATAATCTATTTTTCCAGCTCACTGTCCAATTTCACAACTTCCAGCATGACCTGCCAGATCCATGCTTGCCTCCTGTCTAATTCTTCAGGGAAGACAAACAGATTCTCACTATTTCTCATGTCTCCCTAGCACTCAGGCAAATCTGTGCTACTTTATTCCATCCCACTGACAAGATGCAAAGATTTAGCATAAGGAAATATGTGCTCTGGGGCAGGATTGTGTCTGGGAAAGGTTAAAGCAGTTGAGACTCAGTAATAATCAATAAGCAAGAGAGGGAATCCAGGAATGGATCCTTCATATCTGTAAAGCCATGACTGAGAGAGGGGCAACAAATTTTCTGTCTCCTGATTTTGACTTTCTTTTTTTGCAGGTCATGTTAGTTTTGCAGGACTCATTTGTAACATCACAGCCTAGAATTCAGAGCTCTAGTACTCATGACAAGCTCAGAGCTCTCTCCTCTGCCACAAGACATAAACCTAGGTATGACACTGTGTGAAGACAACACATGACAGAATACAGAAGCAGCTTTCCACTGGCTAGGGCTGGAAGACCTAGTTTATTAGTGTAATATGGAGAAAAGTTGTTAAAAGATAATAAACACTCTATCAAACACTTAACATTCAAGATCCTTTCCCACATCACTAAGTAATCAGGTGATATTATGATGTCTGCTTTACTGCTAGGAAGATCAGAAATGTAGGCATAGAAATAAAGTTTTGAGCCACCCAGAATTATATACAACATTTAAGTTTAGCTGGTCTTTGAGTCTGAATGATTAGAATGTTTAAATCTTTAAGCACTGATTTGGCCACAGCAATGGTAAGACTGATCTCTGTGACCTCTAAGGACCCTCGCATGAGGTCATTGAATGGGCAAACAATGCTATGAGGTCATTGAATGGGCAAACAATGCTATGTGCTTTGTTGCCACTTTGCTTCTTACCTTGGGTTCCATCTGTATGCACATAGCACAAGAATCCACACAACCTTGGTTTAAAATCAGAGGGCATTGCAAAAACTGCCGATAGCGATGTTTTTTTTCCCTAGAAATTGCCACTTTTAATGGGATAGTTTAAATCTTCAAAGAGGCTTATCACAGAGTACCTCTACTATGTAGTGAATGTCACCAAATGAGCCAGTTCTGGACCTTATAGGACACTAATCATTTGAGGTCTGTATAATTTTGTCCAGGCCAAGGGCATTTGAGGAAACAAGGAACTACCTTGAACAGGAAAATTATAGGCATTACATCTTTTATAAACTGGCTGCCAACTGGTCACATGTGCCTATAATTTTAGAACCTGAGAAGTCTGGAGAGAAGGAACAAGAAGTGCATGGCAGGGGATGGAGAGATGGTTCCGTACTTAAGAGCACTTGCTTCTCTTCCACAAGGCAGCAGTTTGGTTCTCAGCACCCACTTTGGGCAGCTTACACTGCTTGCAACTCCTGTTCCAGAGACTCTGATGCCCTCTTCTGACTCTGCAATTAACCATTCCTACAGAGCTTACAGAAGCACACACACACACACACACACACACACACACACATGCACGCACACATGCACATACATATACACACATGTACACACCTACAGACACGCACACACACACACACACATGCACGCACACATGCACGCACACACACATACACACACATATACACACATGTACACACCTACAGACACGCACACACACACACACACATACACACACCACAGGGCAGGGGGACTATAAGCATAAAAGAAAAGAATACAAGACCAGCCTTTGCTACATAGCATGTTCAAGGTCAGCCTGGGTTATATGAGAGTGTCTCAAGAAACAAAGATATACAAATAAATAAGAAAGCAATGAGAAATGCAAAAAAAAAAAACCCAAATAATCATTTTACTATTCATAGTATCTATGCTTTAAAACTCAATCCTCAGAAAGAGAAATAATATGACATTTAAACTTCAGAAGCATGGCATTCCTGTAGTTGGTTGCAGTTGACACCAACTACAAGCCTGAAATGACAATACATGTCTCTACAGCAGGGCTGAATCTTCTAGGCTAATATACCTGCATACTTTGCAGCTTGAGTTGGGAAGTCCATACCTGGGTTATTCATAGGACAAAATTTAACAGTGAATACAGAGTTCTATAAATGACTGACATTCTCCGAGGATATTACACTCAGGTTATGCCTGAGAAGAACTCTGGGTTCAGTTCTACATATGTGTTTGGTGCATCTATAGGAATGTAGGCAACATATTATATGGAGATGGGAAGATTGTAAGAGATAGGGGACCAAGACACTGTCTACTAGACAGAATCAGCTACTCTATAACAGGGAGGTTATAGAATATCTGTGAAATTTCAACAATATGGTTCCCTAAACAAGACCTGAATAATGACTATATCAGTTAATGTGCCAATGTGGATGGGGGAAATATCACAAGTTCCCACACCTAAGTGAAGAGGCTACACAGGGAGTCAAGGGGTACTGAGAAAGCTAAAGTCAGTTTTCTTTAGAGATGAACTCCATGATAGGTTCTCCAGTCCCAAATGGTCATCCATAAAAACATCCATATATAAGCAATAATAAATGGATTCACTAGGTTTGGCAGATATAGGATAGTTGATGATGATGGTGATGATGATGATGATGATGATATATATGATTAATAAATTAATATAACAGTAATAACTTTAAAAGAAGTCATTCATTTGAGAGAAAGTAGAGAGAAACATGAGAGAAGTCAGAGGGGTGAACAGAGATAAAGTGATATAAAAAGAGTACCCATTATGAAATTCAATTGTTTTTTGAAATTAATAAAACCAGCTAGACAATTGATCTTTAGCAGTATTTAATATTTCTGACTATAATTATTTTAACTGTGTAGGTAGTTTTGTTTCCTTGCTGAGCACAAAGAAATACATACATACACACACTTGTGTGCAAACATGTATGCATATGCCAATGTTGTGTGAGAAAATTTCAGTGAATGTAAAAATCATATCAAACTATACCAAGATGCTTATGATCAAGAAACATGTGATTATTAATAGAACAAAAGTCAGACTAAAGTCAGAGCCTGACTGTCATTGAGAATTTGAGCTTATAAGTGGTCTAGAGGGCTAACTAATGTGAATGTCTGGTGCTTAGCATAAATCAAATCTATATGCTTCAGCAAGAAGCATGGTGCACTTCCAATCCTGACAGAAACACACACACATACACACACACACACACACGTGCACACACACACACACACACACACACACACACACACACACACCAGTACCCAGTTTTGTGAATAAGGCTCTATCTTTAAATATTTAATTTGCTAAATCAGAGGCTGGGAACTGCTGAAGACACAAACAGATCCAACACCATGAATTCTCAACAACAAAGAAACAATTATTTGCAGTAGGGGCCACATCCCATCCCAAGACAATGTGACTCCAAAAGAGGCACTCCTGAGCTCCTTCAAATATGATAGAGTATCAATTCCATGTGCCAAAGAGAGGTACCAGCGACTATGCACAATTTGTTCTTTGGTGCTGATAATCTAGATCTGCATTTCGCAACAGGCCACGTGCAAAATGATGAGTAACTTCATTAGGTAACTACAGAGGCAAATGTGTTCACCTTTGGCCTTACAAAAGAGTTTCCACTTCATATTTTCTAGGTAAAGAAAGAAAAAAACCTAAGATCTTTAATGGCAATAGAGAATTTTATTCTATGGAGTATAGAAGTAGTTATAAGTGACAACCCATGTCTCCTAGCTGTAGTAACTAGTATGAAGAGAACACATACCTAAAAATATCTAAATGTTCACTTTCCTAGAAATTCATGTCCCATTTGTATGATGGATAAATGTCAATTTTATGTGTAGTTAAATATTTTAGCATATTAGTATAGTCTTTCTCATCTACTAGTGACTCAAATACAGACCGTTTCTTTATATATAAAACCTAATGTAGATCTTAATCAAACATACTACTTTCTTTCTCTTCTGATAGAACTGATAGGTTTTGGTGTGCCAATTTATTCAGCATTGACCTAGCCATTAAGAAAGCTGAAAATCTGGTTAAGATGAGATTTCTTTGTGGAACTTACATTGTGACATAATTCTGGATGTGTTGTTAAGTGCCTTAAAAAGGCTGCTTGAGTCACTGAGTGAGCCAACATAAGTCTTGATTGTGTCAGCATGTATTGCCAATTATAAAACTTGGGCAATTCAAAATGGAGTCAACAATCATTCATCAAATAGCTGTACCTCTCAAACTTGGCACCAAGTCATTAGAAGCCAGACCTTGTTTTATTCTTGTATTATACACAATCTGCTTAAATGGACTCTCAAAAAAAAAAAAAGCCAATCTAAAGCTTCCTTCTGACAAAGACATTTCAATTGAATGTTTTCAGTTATAAAATACAAACCTTTCATAAAAATAACTTAGGTATGCCTTTAACAGTCAGAAAATTTTGTTTTAGGTCTTATTTTTCCATGTAGACCACATTTTCTGGGGACCCTGCCAGAGTCCATAGATGATTGTAATGTTTAAAGTCCCATTTTCCATCATGTTCTCAGTAGAATGAAATAGTATTTTAGTATCTGTTATTTTGAATTACAATATTGCTCATTAATGTGTGTACATGTGAAAACCTTAAGTCTAGTAATTCCTCTCCTTATATTATCACTAAAAATAACATAGTCTTAGTCACCTTGAGCTTTAATTATCTTCTTTTCAGAGGTAAAAACTTAGACTACAATGCGATCAAGGGGAACAATCTGAGATAAACAGGTCATGACATGGGATCAATACGTCATCACATGCCTCCCTGTGAGACATTTCTGGCCATGACACTTTCTTCCTATCTTATGCACCCTTTATGAAAAAGCATCCCTGAGTTATCTTCAACTGCTATAATATTTCCCTGTCAACTGCAATAGCCTGGGGATGCACGCTTAATATTTTAACTACCTGATAAAATAGGATTGAATGAGGTCAAAGCCCCAGGCCTTTCCATCTTTAAATGTGTACTGACCAGTATCTTATAATAAGAAACTTTTGGCTACAGATAGTAGTAAGTAGGAACTGATTGATTGTTTCTGAAGGAATAAACCAGCAATTCTAAATGTGTTGTGTCCAGCTCTGTGCAAGGTTGTAGACACTCAAACATAAAAACTGTGTTCCCATCCATCTTAAAAGCAAACTCCTTCCTTATTTTCTTTAGAAAGAGAACAGTGTATGATGTAATAAAGCCAGCTTTGCTCTTCTTTGAGGTGGAAGCATGTATCATTTGCTCAAGTGCTTTCATCCTAAATGGAAGCTGTGCCATAAGAGCTGTGTGGATAACATCTCAGTATGATGGGCTAATGTGGAAAATGTACAAAAGCTCTTAAATGTCCCCATTGTTAATTTAAAAAAAAATCTACCATGAATGATGAAACCTGCCATTGGATCAAGCACTGCCTGCATGTCTCTTGGGGGTTATTGCCCACTAAACTAGACATTTTGGAAAAAAGCTAGTATACCTTCCATGAGCACATTTAAGTTGCACTAAGTCAGTGTTTCTTTGCAGTATTTCCATACAAGTACAGAATGTACCTGATTGTACGCACACCACTGTTCTCTCTTGTATCCTTCCCATATCCAGAGTAGTTTTCTGTTTACTTTCATGTGTTTCTTCCTTCCTTCCTTCCTTCCTTCCTTCCTTCCTTCCTTTCTTTCTTTCTTTCTTTCTTTCTTTCTTTCTTTCTTTCTTTCTTTTTTGATCTAACTGGAGTCTACAAAAGAAAACATGTGATGTTTGTCTTCCTGCATCGGCTTTATTGCACTCAACATGATAACCTTTAGCAACATCCATTTTCATTGAAATAGCATAATCCAATTCTTTATTGCTAAAATTCCATAGTGTATTTTCCACATTTTCTTTATCCATTTATCCCTTGGTGAGCTCCTAGGCTTATTTTATAATTTGCTATTGTAAATTTTGATGTGAACACCACTGTCTCTATAGTAACCTGATTAGACACTTTGGAAGGATATTCTCAACAGTCAATACACACACACACACACACACACACACACACACACACACACACACACACAAACTTAACAATGTGGTAATGCAAAGGAGTTATAGAAGGAAGCCCTAGGAGAATTGAAGGCAATTTCATTATGAATAAACAGGAAAATGTTGGCTAAAGAGTAGGAAAATGTAGTCCTAGAAGAGAAGACAAAACAAGGAAGGCATAAAGCATGAAGCCATCCTATATATTCTAAAATAGTACACAACAGCCACTGATGGTGCATGAAGCATAAGATGATAGAGGAAAGGGGATGCTTAGAAATCAAGGTGGTGTAGGAAGAAGGGTTGTTATGATGTGAATATATCCCCTAGAGTTGACATCTTGGAGACAATACTTAGTGGAACAAGGTTGGAAAATGGGACTTTTATCTACTGCTTAGGTGATCAGATTAATGAGGTTTTTAACTGGCATGATTTAATGACCATGAGAAGGAATTCCTGACATAGATGAGTTTGGTATCTCTCCTTTTACTTCTTGCTATTCAAACCATTCTGCATTCTAACATCAACGAAAAAGAGTAAAATGTCCTTGGCTAATTGTAGGCTCTTTAATTTTGTACTTTCTTAATTGTTGTGCATAATTTACTCAGTTTTTAGCTAGCCCAGGGACCTAAGGTAAAATATTGGTCTTAAAAAAAGAGAAAGAAATGTAGTGATAAAAAGACCCCTAATGACATTCTGCTACAGTTGTTGCTACAGTTGTAGATCAGTGCCTTGCTCAGCCATCCTCAGAGAAACTTGCTACTGTAGCAAATGGGAAAAAATACAGAAACTCACAGACAGATATTATGGAGAGGGGGGGGAACACTTGAAGCACTCAGCACTAAATGGGATATCTCAATCAAATTTCTCTCCTCAGGGATTAATTAGCATGTAGAAAGATTATAGGAAATGGAAGGAATAGAGGACACCAAGAAAACAAGGCCTAGTAAATCAATATGGCTAAAGTTCATATGAACTCACAGAAACTGCGTAGTATGTACAGGATTTGCATGGATCCGAGTCACATCCTCTGTGCATCTATTATGCCTTCTAGTTTAGTGATTTAGTGGAATTCCTGAGCATCCAAGCAAGTGGATCTTTTCTTTCTGTTGATTTGTCTTGTCCAATTTTAGTGTGTTTCTTTTTTTTCTTATTTTATTTTGTTATATTTTTAAAAATGAATGAATAAATGGATAAATAAAAAACTAGCCACTAGGTAAAGTGTAATGACTGACCTATCATTTATACCTGCCAGGAGAAGAAAGATCTCCCAAAAGAGTGACAACGGGTATATCTACCACTCCAGGACCGATCTTACGTTCAGTAATAGCTGACCAACATGTAGTGAACTCCACAGATTTTGGGGTGTGTGTGTGTGTGTGTGTGTGTGTGTGTGTTTATTTCATTACTGTTTGGTGACTGGGGGGTATTTTTTCTTGCTTTTGTAGATAGGGGGTTTCAGTTGTATTGAGAAAGAATTTAAAGTGGGATTGGTAGGGAGGGAAAAAGGATCTGGAAGTACTTGGGGGAGGAGAAGAATATGATAAAATATATTTAAATGTATTTTTAAAGTAATAATGAATAAATCACTCAGTCTGCTTCCTCACAGTAACACAAGTAAGAAAGCTTTTGCCTCAGCAGCAAAATGTATGAAGAAGCAACACTTCCATTTACCCTGATGTCATGATGAATAAACTGGCTTCAGTTAGAACTAGAAAGACAATTATTGCAGTAATGCTGAATCCAAACCACACAAGCCAACCAACCAAAATCCAAAGAGGCAATCACCCAGCTCTGGATCTCACTGAAATGAAGTATTAGTGTTTTCCTAAGTTGCTGAAACAATGAAAAACTCATTCATCATTGGCGTTTCCATTGCTGATACCTGAATACACATCACAGATTTTGTAGACATGATAATCATGTAAAAATCATGAAAAAGAGTTTTGTATATGGCTGCATGGAAAATTTACTAAGACATTATGGGATTTTTCATTTTAAAAAATAATTTAATTTTAAATTTTTTTAAAAAATTAAAATAATTTAAATTTAAAATATATTTATAATTTTTCAATACCTATACTATTTTACATTTGGATATATTATTTGTGCTTCTGTACAAATGAGTATTTTTTTTCATTTCTAAATGCTTAGATTCTACTAAAGAATAGAAAATTGGGGTAATAATTTCCATAGGTAACTCTATATAGTGGTATTTGTATGTGTACATTTTATTTGCATGAAGGAACTCATAAGGGATGCAGGAAAAATGCTTTAAAGTTATATAAATTGTGAACCTGTAAATAACTATATGATAGTTCCATGTAGGAACAAGACTTCTACATTTCTGAAATAATTTACATATTTAAATAATTTATACATTATAAATAATTGTTATCTCCATTTCAGAAATGAGGTCTGCATCCTTTATGTGGAAATTGCTTCATGATACAAGCTTCATGATACTATAAAGCCTCCTACAGAAAGAATAGATTAAAAGGAACAAGAGATGGAGACAAGGCAGCCAGGGACAACCTGAGTCTGGGTGACAGATAGTAGATTTTAACCCAAGAAGGATAGTGTAAAACAGAAATACTATTCAGGAGTACTAAAGATCAATATTACCTGGACTTGTTACCCTACTGGCAGGTAAAAAGGAAGAAGCAAGCAGAGCTATTTAAGGGTATGTGGATCATTGAGGCATAAGGACTATCAGGTCCAAAAAGAGGTAGGAAATACAAACACAGAGGGTATGGGGGGGTATCATCTTGGAAATGTGAATAGGTGTGTGGGGAGCAGCTAGATAAAGCACTGCATCATATCATGGCTTCAAATAAAAAGACACAAGGAAGCAAGGAGGTAAAAAGCACAAGACCCTGTGCTGTAAGACCCATGTCATTTGTGCAGGTTGACCTGCAAAGCCTTGAGCCTCTGAGTAACTTTTTTGAGGGTCCATTGCTAAATATTAGGATTGGTGCTCAAGGTTGAAAACTGTCTCAATTTCATTCATTCTCTATCTTATTCTCCCTTCACATACACCTTAAAAGATGGTGGTAAAGATGTATTTACTATTGAAAACCTCATTATTAAATAAGATGCCCATAATAGTTTGTCATTCAGAAACCCATTTTTCATTTTTTAACTATAAATTAAAAAATCTTTGATGTGGAGGTAGCCACTAGAAAGTCCTAGATCCCAGGGACACAAGAGGTTCCCAGGACCCAACAGGTAGGATATTGGCTGAAATACCCAACAAAAGGGAGATTGAACCTGTAGGGACTATATCCAGTGGGTAGGCATGACCCCTATCCATCGTTGAGAGATGAGGCAACCCACCCACCTCAAAAATATTAAACCAGAATTCCTCCTGTCAAAAGGGAATGCAGGGACAAAGAGTGGAGAAGAAACTGAAGAAAAGGCCATCCAGAGACTGTCTCAACTGGGGAATCCATCCCATATACAGTCACCAACCCTAGGCACTATTGTGGATGCCAAGAAGTGCTTGTTGACAGGACCCTGGTATAGCTGTCTGCTGATAGGCTCTATTAGAGCTTGACCAATACAGATGCAGATACATGCAGTCAAACATTGGACTAAGTGTTGGAACCTCAATGGAGAAATTAGGGCAAGGACTGAATGAGCTGAAGGGGTTTGCAACCCGATAGGAAGAGCAACAATATCAATCAACCAGAACCCACTCAAAGTTTCCAGGGAATAAACTACCCACCAAAGAGTACACATGGTGGGGGACCTATGGCTCCAGCTGGAGATGTAGGAGAGGACTGCCTTATCAGGCATCTCTTGGAGGGGAGTGCCTTGGTCCTGTTAAGGCTCGATGACCCAGGGTAGGGGAATGCTAGGGTGCTGAGGCAGGAGTGGGTGGACAGGTGGGGAGGGGGTGGGAGTAACGAGTTTGTGGAAGGGAAACTGGGAAGGGAGATAACATTTGAAATGTAAATAAATAAATAACCAATAAAAATGAAAAAAAACAAATAATATGAATAAAAGATGGAAGATTCCCAGATCAAAGCCTTAGAAAGTATTTTCAACAAAATCACAGATGAATTTTTTTCTAACCTAAAGAAGCATATACTTATAAAGGTACAAGAATCTTACAGAATGCCAAATAAATTGGAGTAGAAAAGAAAGTTTGCTTTCCAGGTAGTAATCAAAATACTAAAAGTATAGAACAAAGAACAAATATTACAATATTTAACATAAAGGCCAAGTAACATAAAAGCAGACTTATTAGAAATAGATTTGACTTCTCATTGGAGACCCTAAAAGCCAGAAGGGACTGTATAGATGTCTTGCAGATTCTAAGAGACCATAGATGCCAGCCTAGATTACTATACCCAGAAAAACTTTCCATCACCATAGATAAAGAAAACAAGATATTCTATGATGAAATAAAATCTAAACAAAATCTATCCACTAACCAAACCCTACAGAAGGTATTAAAAGAAAAATTCCAACTAAGAAGGTCAACTACACCTAAGAAAACACAAGAAATACAAAGAAAATAGAGAATCATGTGTGCTTGTGCACACACACACACACACACACACACACACACACACACACTAGTATCACAACCACCAACAAGAAAATAACAAGTTAACAATTTTTAGTCATTAATATCTTATAATATCAGCGGACTCAATTCCCCAATAAAAAGACACAGGCTAACAGAATGGGTGGAAAAACATGATTCATGCTTCTGCTGCATGTAATATACACATGCCAACATCAAACATAAAGTTTATCTAAGTGTAAAGGGTAGAAAAATTGACTTTAAAAGCAAGTGGACCCAAATGCTAAATCATATGGGCATTCTAATACTTAACAAAATATTCTTTCACTCAAAATTAATCAAAAGAGAATGAGAAGGACACTTCATATTTTGACCCCCAAAGCAAGATGGTGTTGTAGTCATTCTAATATCTAACAAAATAGATTTTCAGTTAAAATTAATTAAAAAAGAAAGGGACAGATACTTTGTATTCTTAAAAGAAAAAAAAATCCATCAAGAAGAAATCTCAATTTTGAATATCTATGCCTCAAAATCAAGGGCACCCACATTTGTAAAAGAAACATTTTGAAAGCTTAAATCATACATTGAAATTCACACATAAATAGTGAGAGATGTAAACACTCCACTCACACCAATTGACAGGTCATCCAGACGAAAAAACTAAAGAGGGAAATAATGGAAATAAAAGGCATTATGATAGAAATGAACCTGACTGGTATCTACAGAATATTTCATCCAAACACACACACACACACACACACACACAGAGAGAGAGAGAGAGAGAGAGAGAGAGAGAGAGAGAGAGAGAGAGAGACATTCTTAGCATCTCAAGGAACTTTCTCCAAAATTGACCAAATACTATGTCAAAAAGCAAGTATCAACATAGACAAGGAAACTCAAATAACCCCCTGTATTCTATTAGATCACCACGGATTAAAACTGGATTTCAACACCAATCACAACCGAAAGGCTATAAGCTCATGGAAAATGAATAACTCTCTATGACCACTGGGTCAAGAAGGAAATAAAGAAATTAAAGACTTCCTAGAATTCAATAAAAATGAAATGAATGCACAACATATCCATACTTATGGGACACAATGAAAGTGGTGCTAAGAGGAAATTTCATAGCAGTAACTGCCTTCATAACAAAATCATTAATTTTGCATACCTGAAAGCTGTAGAACAAAAAGAAGCAAATACACCCAAGAGAAGTAAATAGCAGGAAATATACTGAGGATGGAAATCAATAAAATAAAAACAAAAAGAACCATACAAAGAATCAATGAAACAAATATTTGTTCCTTTGAAAAAATATGATAGACAAAATCTTATCCAAACTAATTAAAAGACAGAGGAAAATACCAAAATTAGCACAATCAGAAAGAATAAAAGGGACATAACAACAGAGGAAAACAAAGAATCATTAAGTCATCTTTCAAAAACCTGTACTCCAGTATTCTACCTCCTTCTTCACCTAAGAGGAAGTTCTGTAGACCCACAGCCTTCCCTGCCTCTTCCCGCAAGCAGAGAGCTTGCCTTCAGGGAGTGCTCCAACTCAGAGACTCAGGAGGAGGCCTGACCAGCCAGGAGGCACAGGCCTCAGAAGTGGCAGGGCAGCCTACACAGGATCCTTTCTACCTCCTTCTTCACCAAGGAAGAGGTTCTGCAGATCCACAGCCGTCTCTGCCCCTTCCCTGCAAGCAGAGAGCTTGCCTTCTGGGAGTGCTCCAAACCAGACACTCAGGTCTTACCTGAGGAGAGCTGATCTCCCAGAAGTGCTGACACAGGCTTACAGACCCACAGGAGGAACAAGCTCCAGCCATAAACAGCAAGAACATCTAACACTAGAGATCAACAGATGGCAAAAGGCAAATGCAAGAATCTTACCAACAGAAACCAAGACTACATGGCTTCATCAGAACCTAGTACTCCCACCACAGCAAGTTCTAGATATCCCAAAACACCAGAAAAGCAAGATTTGGATCTAAAATCATGTCTCATGATGGTGATAGAGGAATTTAAGAAGAGCATGAACAACTCCCTGAAAGAAATACAGAAGAACACAGGTAATCAGGTTCAAGCCCTTAAAGAGGAAACACAAGAATCCCTTAAAGAATTACAGGAAAGCACAACCAAACAGGTGAAAGAAATGAACAAAACCATCCAGGGCCTAAAAATGGAAGTAGAAACAATTAAGAAATCACAAAGAGGGACAACTCAGGAGGTAGAAATCCTAGGAAAGAAGGCAGGAACCATAGATGCAGCATCACCAAAAGAATATAAGAGATTGAAGAGAGAATCTCAGGTTCAGAAGATACCATAGAAAACATTGACCCAACAGTCAAAGAAAACACAAAATGCAAAAAAGCTCCTAACCCAAAACATCCAGGAAACCCAGGACACAATGAGAAGACCAAACCTAAGGATAATAGGTATAGAAGAGAGTGAAGACCTCCAACTTAAAGGGCCAGCAAGTATCTTAAACAAAATTATAGAAGAAAACTTCCCTAACCTAAAGAAAAAGATGCCCATCAACATACAAGAAGCCTATAAAACTCCAAATAGACTGAACCAGAAATCAAATTCCTCCCGCCACATAATAGTCAAAACACCAAATGTAAAAAACAATGAAAGAATATTAAAAGCAGTGAGGGGAAAAGGTCAAGTAACATATAAAGGCAGGCCTATCAGAATTACACCAGACTTCTTGCCAGAGACTAAAAAGCCAGAAGATCATGGATTGATGTCATATAGACCTTAAGAGAACACAAATGCCAGCCCAGGCTACTATACCCAGAAAAAAAATCTCAATTACCATAGAGGGAGATACCAAAGTATTCCACGACAAAACCAAATTTACACAATATATTTTCACAAATCCATCACTTCAAAGGGTAATAAATGGAAAACGTCAACACAAGGAGGGACACGATATCTGAGAAAAAGCATAAAAGTAATTTTCTAACAAAATTAAAAGAAGATACCTCATGAACAGATTTCCAAGTCTAACAACAAAAATAACAGGAAGCAACAATTACCTTTCTTTAATATCTATTAATATCAATGCACTCAATTCCCCAATAAAAAGACATAGAATACAAGACTGGGTACGTAAACAGGACCCAACACTTTGTTGCATACTGGAAACCCATCTGAGTGGCAAAAATAGACACTACCTCAGAATAAAAAGATGGAAAATAATTCTCCAAGCCTATGGTCCCAAGAAAAAAGCTGGAGTGGCCATTCTAATATTGAATAAATTTGACTTACAACCTAAAGTGATCAAAAAAGATAATGAGGGACACTTCACATTCATCAAAGGAATGACCTACCAAGATGAACTTTCAATTTTGAACCTCTATGCTCCAAATGCAAGGGCATCTACATTCATACAAGAAACTTTACTAAAGCTCAAAGAATACATTGCACTGCACACAATAATAGTGGGAGATTTCAACACCCCACTATCTGTAATGGACAGATCATGGAAACAGAAACTAAACAGAGACATGGTAAGACTAACAGAAGTTATGAAACAGATGGATTTAACAGACATCTATAGAACTTTTTATCCTAAAACAAAAGGATATACCTTCTTCTCAGCACCTCATGGTACCTTCTCCAAAACTGACCATATAATTGGTCACACATCAGGCCTCAACAGATTCAAGAAGATTGAAATAATTCCTTGCATCCTATCAGATCACCATGGACTAAGGCTGCTCCTCAATAAAAACATAAACAATAGAATGCCCACACACATGTGGATGCTCAGATGGTTTTAGCACATTATTTGGCCATACTTTCAAAGAAGTGTTAAGACCAATAGTTCTCAAACTATTCCACAAAAGAGGAAAAAAAGAACATTGCAAAATTCATTCTATAAGGCCACAGTTGCCCTGGTACCCAAACCACAAAAAGACTCAACAAAGATAATCACATACCAATTCCTTATGTGAACATTGATGCAAAAATATTCAATAAAATACTTGCAAACTGAACCTAGGAATACATCAAAAATATCATCAACCATGATCACAAGAAACAAGGATGACCATAGTATAAAAATATATCACTGTAGTCCACCATATAAACAAACTGAAAGACAAAACCAACAGGATCATCTCATCAGATGCTGAAAAAGCCTCTGGCGAAATCCAGCACCCCTTCATGATAAAAGACTTGGAGATATCAGGAATACAGAGGACATACCTAAACATAATAAAGGCTACATATGTCTAGCTGATAACCAACATTGAATTAAATGAAGAGAAACTTAAAGCAATTCTGCTAAAATCAGGAATAAGGCAAGGCTGCTCACTCTCTTCATATGTATTCAGTATAGAACTTGAAGTTCTAGATAAAGTAATAAGCAATCTCAAGGAGATCAAGGGGACATAAATTGAAAAGGAAGAAGTTAAATTATTCTTTTTGTGGACAATTTGATGGTATATATGAGCAACTCCAAAAAGTCTACCAGTGAACACTTACAGCTGATAAACAATTTCAGCAAAGTATCTGGATATAAGATTAGCTCTAATAAAGCAGTAGCCCATATATGTATACATGTACATATACTTATACATATACATATACATATACATATAATGTATATATATATGAAAATTTTTTATATATATCTGAAAATTTTTCTGAGAAAGAAGTAAAATCAGGGAAGCAACACCTTCCACAATAGGCACAAATAATATAAAATATCGTGGTGTAACTCTAACCAAGCAAGTAAAAGACCTGTAATAACAAGAACTTCAATTCTCTGAATTAAGAAATTGAAGAAGATATCAGAAGATGGAAAGATCCCCCATGCTCATTATTTGGCAAGATTACATAGTTAAAATGGCCATCTTAACAAAAGCAGTCTACGGATTCAACACAATTCCCATCAAAATCCATCATAATTGAAAGTGCAATTCTCACCTTCATATGTAAAAACAAACAAACAAACAACAACAACAACAACAACAACAACAACAAAACCAGTATAGCTAAAACAATCCTGTACAATAAAAGAATTTCTGCGTATATAACTATCCCTGATTTCAATCTGTACTACAGAGCTTTAGTAATAAAAAAAATATATGACCCAAAAGAAAATCCACACGTATGGACACATTATTTTTGATAAAGAACTAAAAATATACAATGGAAGAACATAAGAGTCTTCAGCAAATGGAGCTGGTCTAACTGGATGTCAGCTTGTAGAAGGATGCAAATAGATCCATATCTATCATCTTGTACAAAATCCAAGTCCAAGGGGATCAAAGACCTCAATGTAAATCCAGATTCAGTGGGCCTTATAGAAGAGAAATTACAGAATAGCCTTGAACTCATTGGTGCATGAGACAGCTTCCTGACAGAACACCAATATCACAGGCACTACGATCAATAATAAATAAATGGACTCATGAAACTGAAAAGTTTCTGTAAGTCAAAGGATATTATCAATAGGGCAAATTGACAGCCTACAAAATTGGAAAAGATCATTTCCAATACCACCTCTGACATATAACTGATTTCCAAAACATAAAACGAACTTAAGAAACTAGACATCAACAAACCAAATAATCCAATTTAAAAATGGGGTACAGATCTAAACAGAATGTTCTCAACATAAAGATCTCAAATGCCTAAGAAGCACTTAAAGATATGTTCAATATCCTTAGTCATCAGGGAAATGTAAATTAAAAGGACTCTGAGATTTCATCTTACACCTGTCAGAATGGTTAAGATCAAAAACACAACTGACAGCTCATGCTGGTGAGGAGTTGGAGTCAGGGAAAGACTCCTCCATTGATGGTGAGAGTGCCAACTGGTACAGCCATGATGTTTCCTCAGAAAGTTGTTAATCGATCTACCTAAAGACCCAGCTATACCACTCCTTGTCATATAACCAAAGAATGTTTGACCTACCACAAGGACACTTGCTTAACTATGTTCATTTCTGATTTATTCATAATAGGAAGAAACTGGAAACAACTTAGATGTCCTTCCAAAGAGGAATGGATATAGAAAATGTGATAAATTTACAAAATTGACAATTAATCAATTGCTAATAAAATAACACCATGAAGTTTGCAAGCAAATGGATAAAACTAGAAAAAAATCATCCTGAATAAAGTAACCTAGACCTAGAAAGACAAGCGTGGTATATACTCACTTATAAGTAGATATGAGCTGTAAAGTAAAGGATAATTGTGCTACTCAGAGAAGCTAAGTTTCAAAGAGCTCCAGGGTTGTGGGAGAAATGAATCTCAATATGAAAGGGAAATAGAATACATCTTGTGGGCGGACTGGTAGATAGGGGTGAGGGGGGTGGGAACAGAAAAGATTAGGTGAGAGGAGAATGGAGGGAAAAAGACAACTGGAGTATAGTTGGGGTCATCTCTAGGACAAGCTAGAAACCTAGTGAATTACAAAGAACAGAAATCTGAGTCAGAAATGTGAAACACCTGGCAACTGCCCCTCCAACATGATCTGTAATAGTCTTGACTTTTTAATAAAGCTTTTATTTAATATTATTTCTGTGTGTATGTCTGTGTGCCTGCCAAGGCTAGAAGAGGACCCTGAATCATCTAGAACTGTGGTTACAGGTGACCATGAATGTTGGAACCAAACTGTAGTCCTTCAAAAGAACAGTATGTGCACTTAAATCTTGAGCCATCTCTCCAATGCTCACAATCTTCATTTTGTTGTGTCTTAGGGGTTTTCTGTGTGAGCAGACACCATGATCAAGACAACTTTTATAAAGGACAACATTTGATTGGTGCTGGGTTAAAAGTTCAGAGGTTCAGCCCGTTATCACTGAGGTGGCAGCATGGCAGTGCCCAGGCAGACATGGAGCTGGAGGAGCTAAGAGTTCTACCTCTTGTTCTGAAGGCAGCTAGAAAACAACTGGCTTCCATCCAGTTAAAAGAAGGTCTTAAAGTTCATTCCCAAAGTGACACACCTACTCCAAGGCCACACCTAGTCCAAAAAGGACACACTTCCTAATAGTCCCACTCCCTGGACCAAGCATACACAAACCACCACACTATGATATGTTACTTAGGACTTGGCAACAATACATGAGACAAAATCTGAAGCAAATAGCTGAGACGAGGCAAGGTGCATAATTACCATGGCAGCATGTATTCCTAGATGAAGATCAAGATCACTCATTAGAGGCTGAGAAGACAGCTTAGTCAATAAGCACTTGCTGCTCAAGCAAGATGATAACTTGATTCCAAAAACTGTGTAACCAGAAAGAGATTGTTAAAAATTCAAATGTGTTAGTGTACACTTGTGATTTCAGCAGTAGACATGCAAGATAGGCAAATCCCTGGAGCTATCTGGCCAGCTAGCCTAGACCAGTTGGTGTGTTGCAAGCCAAAGAGAGGCCTGCATTCAAGGGAAAAAAAATCAGTGGACAGCTCTGAAAAATGACACAAGAGATTGACCTCTGGCCTCCACACATACATGCACAGTAGTGGAAACAGGCACATTTTCCAAAGTATTAAAATCATTTTGTGGTAATAATCAACCAGCATCTCATATTCCTCAAGACAAAACAAGATAGCATGATAAATTCAATGTGTTATAATGGAGCCACTTGCCCCTACCCTCCAATTTGAAATGTCCATCCTGTTTTCTACATTTTCAATGAAACAAAACAGCAAAGGAAATGACAGCACACTGACTTCAAAGCCCTAAGATGACAGGTGTTTGTTTCTATGGATAAGGATGCTTGTCACTTAGCCTGACAATATGTGCCAGAGAAATCTAATTATGACAAGCCATCCTCTGATCTCCACATTCATGCTATGGTATGTAGGAAAGCATACACACATACACATATACAAACACACACACATGCACATACACAATGGGAAGTAGTCATGGAGAATTGGGAAAGAAATTAAACTTTTAAAAGACAATGTTGATTTGTCTATCTTCAGTATTTTGTGGTTCCTTAAGAAGTTTTTGATAGCTTTTTCTAGTTCTGTGAAGAATGAAGCTAGCCTAGTCCAGTCTAGTTGGTAAGTTACAAGCCAAAGAGAGACCTGTATCCAAGAAACACAGGGGTTGCATTAAATCTGTAAATAGCTCTTGGTAAAATTATTATTATCATCATCATCATCATCATCATCATCATCATCATCATCATCATCATCATCATCATCATCATCATCATCATCATCATTGGCTTTTCAAGACAGGTTTCTCTGTATACCTCTAGCTGTACTGGAAATCACTCTGTAGGCCAGGCTGGCCTTGAACTCAGAAATCTGCCTGCCTCTGCCTCCCAAGTGCTGGGATTAAAGGTGTGCGCCATCACCACCTGGCTGGTAAAATTATCATTTTCACAGTATTAATTCTACAAATCCACGAGTGTGGGATGTCTTTCCATTTTCTGGTATCTTTCATTATCTATTTAGAGGTTTAAAGTTTTCATTGTAGAGGTCCCTCAATTCCTTGGTTGGTTTTATTCTAGATAGTTTATATTCTTTGAGGTTGTTGTTAATTAGAATGCATTATTTCTAACCTAGAGGCAGGAACTGAAGCAGAGCTTATGGAGGAACGCAAGCACTGGCTTGCGTCTGCTGAATTGTTCAGCTACCTTTCTTTTTTTTTTATTATTTTTTTATTAGATATTTTCTTTATTTACATGTAAATTTCTCCATTCCCAGTTTCCCCTCCAAAAAAACAAAGAAACAAACAAAAACAACAAAAACAAACCCCTGTTGCCTCCCCCTTCCCCATGCCTGCCACCCCGCCCTCTCCCACTTACTGGCCCTGGCGCTCCCCTACACTGGGGCACAGAACTTTCACAGGGCCGAGGTCCTCTCCACCTATTGATGATCGAATTTGCAGTCCTCTACTATACACATTCAGCTACCTTCCTTACAGCCATGCCCAAGGATGGCACCATGCTTAGTGAGTTGAGCCATCCAACATTAAAGAAAATGTTCACACAGACTTGACCAGTGGTCAATCTGATGAAGGAAGTTACTCAATTTGGTCTTTCTTATCCCAAATAGCTCTAGTTTAAGTTGATAAAGACAAGCTAGTACAGTATCTGCAGTTGTTATGAGACTGTTGAGTACCATTTGAGGATGTCTTTCTGAAATAAATGAATGAAACATTTCCCTTTAAAGACACAATCCAGCTGCAAGGTCTTATTCCAGCCAATCTCCTCATGTTCAATTAAGAGAATGAGGGTACCAGAACACCAGTGTAGACTCCAAGTCTAATTGCCCCTCAAGCTTACTAAAGTTATCATGCCTGGTACAAAGGAGAAGAAAAGGTTGTTTATTAGCCCACAGCTTCCATAGTCTTCACATTTCTGAGTGTTCTATTCTCCCAATTTGTGTGCATAAGAGTTAAATCCAATTTCCTACATGTATAGCTCACTATTGTCATTAATTTTGTTCAACATAATGTCGTCATTTCTAAATACCTAACACATGACTCAATGTTGACTCACCTGGATTGGATGGCACAAAGTGATATTAACATTGGCATATTTCTCTATAAATCTCGTTGACTGTCCAAGTTATGTCACATATATTTTTCAAATATGTTTTTTGGCTCTAACTATGATATAGATGTATTGTCAATATCCACACATGGTGAATCTTTTCTACATAATTTTTAATTTTGGCCTTTGAAATACATAATTAATTCAGAGAATTTGAAAGTTTAGTGTTATAAAATTCATATATAAACTATTCTGGCAAAAAGTTATTGTATTTGCTGTTACTGATGATTGATGTTTTACAACAAGAAAAATGTAAAAATATGTAATTATCATGAATACTAATAGTGCATAATAAGCATGAAGGTCATTGCATGGTCAAGGAATTCTTAAAATAGCTGGCATTTTGAGTAGCTCTGATTCCTCCTTTATCTCCCCTTTCTTGGTTTATTAATACACCTCTAAGGTGTCATTAGCCCCACATTGAGACACTGTCACAAATCGGCACTCCAATTCCAAATAAATACTAGTTAGCAACTCTATCTCTTCTTCCCCAAAGGACTCTGGGAAGGAATAAGCATTCTTTCATTGTCTTGTCTTCTATAGAACCTGTCTTTTCTGCCTCCTGTGGTACTCCTGCTTCCTTTCCACCACCGGGCTTTATTTCTCAGATTTTTTTTCCTTCTGACAATAAATGACCACTTTGTCTCCATTTGAGTACAGACACTGAACCTGAATCTGGGGCCTGAATGATGTGGGCAAAGGGAATGAAGCAGCAACTATTCTATGGAGCATTTTAAAGACCCCATCATTTCAAAATCTGAAAAATATACCCATCATCCACCTGAACACAAAGAAACGTATCCTAACTTTTGTTGATAGTCAATAAGACATAATCTGGCTCACTTTTGCCTTTTAAAAAATTTATGTATATGATTGTCTTGCCTGCTTGTATGTCTATGTGCTTTGTGTATGCCTGATGGCCCCAGACATAAGAAAATGGTGTCAGCCATTCTGACTGGTGTGAGGTGGAATCTAAGGGTTGTTTTGATTTGCACTTCTCTGATGACTAAGGATGTTGAACATTTCTTTAGGTGCTTCTCAGCCATTCAGTTGAGCATTCTTTGTTTAGCTCTGTACCCAATTTTTAATAGGGCTATTTGGTTCTTTGGAGTCTACTTTCTTCAATCATCAAATACAGACACTATTGTAGATGTCAGCAAGTGCTGGCTGACAGGAGCCTGATATAGCTGTCTCCTGAGAGGCTCTGCCAGTGCCTGACTAATAGAGAAGTAAAGGCTCACAGCCATCTGTTGGACTGAGCATAGGGTCCCCAATGAAGGAGCTAGAGAAAAGACCAAAGGAGCTGAAGGATTTAAAGCCCCTTAGGACAAACAACAATATGAACTAACTAGTATCATCAGGGCTCCCAGGGACTAAACCACCAACCAAAGAGTACACATGGTGGGATTCATAGCTCCAGCAGCATATGTATAACAGAGGATGGCCTAGTCGGTCATCAATGGGAGAAGAGGCCTTTGGTCCTGTGAAGGTTCTATGCCCCAGTGTAGGGAATGCCAGGGCCAAGAAGTAGGACAGGGTAGGTTGGTGAGCAGGGGAAGGGGGGAGAGAACGGGTTTTTTTTTTCCTTTCTTTTTCTTTCTTTTTTTCCATAGGGGAAACCAGGAGAGGATATATTATTTGACATGTAAATAAAGAAATTATCTAATAAAAAAACAAAAAGAAAGTAGTGTCAGATCCCCTGAGACTGGAGTTACATATTGTTGTGAGATGCCATATTAGTGCTGAGAATCAAACCTAGATCCTCTGGGAAAGCAACTATATGGTCTTAACCACTGAACCGTTTCTCTAGCCTTCATTTTTCTATTCCTATTCCCCTTCATCTGGATACTTTCAAAACAACAATAAAATAAAATTCCCTGCCCTCTCCTTTTCTGTGTCTGATGATCCAGATATCCAGCCCAGAGGCCACTTATTTTGCCTACTTGTACATTTCTCAGGTAAAATAGGGCTCCTAAGAGTTTCTTAAAGAATACCTTGTCAAAAAAATTGTGCTTACTTCTATGGGGAAAACCTATCAAGTGTATCCACCTCTCCCTCTAAGCTTTTGAGAATATACCAGTGAACCAGGGACATCAGTGTGTTAGAGGCTGAATCCCTACACACAGAAATGGGATTGTTTATACACAGTGGCAATCTCTACCAAGCTGCACAGCAAGCTATTGAACAAGTGTCATAAGAAGGGAGCTGCAGAAGAGCTTGGGTTCTTAGCTCTATGGAAGCTAAACAGCATTAAGAGGAAGCAGAGTGCCTATAGGCAACAGCAGAGTGGTCGTTAGGGCAAAGCCCTCAGTGAATGTGTGTGTGTGTGTGTGTGTGTGTGTGTGTGAGTGTGTGTGTGTGCGCGTGCGCATGTGCGTGTGTCTGTGTCTGTGTCTGCATGTGTTTGTATGTGTGTGTTTGTGTGTGTGGGGGGGGGTGGGTGTAAAGAGTGGTTCTCCTTATTCTCAAGTGATATATCTGAAGACTCTCAGTTGTGTCTGAAGTCATGGCTAGTCCCAAACATATATTCTCTGTGCTTCATTAAACCAAATGTAGTTAATATTATCTATCATCAGTAAGCACTTGTTATATACTGTGAGTATAACCTCTGGCAGTTAAGGTATGACAGAAAAACTATCATAAGATTATTTTACTTTTTCAAAATACCACACATAGATAGATATATTTTTTATTTATATATGTATGTATATGCAGGTATATGAGGGAGCACACATATATATACATAAATGAAGGTCAGAGGTCAAGATTGTGTGTTGTATCTGAGGAAGACAGTTTAATTTATTTTTGGCAAGGTCTTTCATCAACGTGGGACTCACCTGTTAGCTTAGTCTGGGTGACCATTGAACCCCAGAAATGTCCTTGTCTCTGACTCTCCAGTCCTAGGGTTGGTTACAAGTACATAACCCCATGCCAAACTAAACCAAAGGCTTTTAGCTTTTCATGTGAGTTCCTGATTTTCCTATCTCCCAGCTTCAAAGATTTTAATCTTCTAATGACTCTATCAACCTCAATATGTGAGGGTTTTTTCTCTCAACTCACTAAGTCAACAACTTCTACCTCTTGGCTTAAAAGAAGCACTTGATAGGTCCTATTTTGCTATGAATTCAAAGCATAAATACTCATGTCATTATTATTTATAATGAAATATCTAGAACACAGTCACTGCATACCATCTGAGAACAAGGGGCTCCTAAGTGACGCACTGGTGGGTGCTACATACAAGGTGTATACTCTGGAATGGATAAATAATTCATTCCACAATCAGGGTGAAGTGAGAACAGTGTGAAACATAAAATTTATGAATTGTTAAACTCTGAAGTTTAAACTTTCTATGAAATATTTTCAGGCAGCAATTAGCTTGAAACTGGAAAGTGGAGTTTGGGGTAAAGGTACATGCATTCAGCCATACTGGAAAGGACATGTGGGCACTAGTGAACTTATACTTTCTCACTCTATTTTAGTGAGCATAAATATTAATTTTATATAATTAATTTTTTATATAATATTTGGATTACTTATTATGACATAAGTTTTTTTAATTTAGTGAACTGAGCTATCTATGCACAAATTCACAAGGACAAATTAAGAACCTACCTAAAAGGTGTGAGATCCTATCTGAAACAACATAGGTCTACTACAAAAATGGAGCCTTTGTACCACTACTGTTTTTCATGTCTCCTGGACTCATACGAACAGGGCTTTAGTATTCTTGATTTAAAATCCTAAGTAAGTAGCTGTATTATAATGGCTACATCTGAAAGTTGCCACACATAAAGGCAGTTATAAAAAATAAACAAAGGAGCTCCCTTCCCAGAGCTCTCTCCTGTTAGAGACTAAACTTAATTTAAAATAAGAGACTTTATTAAACTTAAGTAATAGATGAAGCTGCCAGTGTTTATACAGGTCTGTAGAAGGGAGGTTATTTTAGGAAATGAGATAGTTCCATTGTCACTGAAATTGCAACACAAAGGCTCTAACCTAGTAGCAGATAAGGGAAGAACTAAGAATGTACAGGAATTCCAGGATTGTAATGAAAACTATGAAGCATCAGCATCCCATAGTTACAAGGTACACACTTCATAACACTTTGGCTATTAAGAGATTATAAAATACACTTTTTAAAAAATATTCTGCAATATGAGACATTAAGTTGAGATTTAGCTAAGAATTTATTTATATAAGAATAATAATTTTATGGGCACATTTAATATTTTAGTTCAGATATTCTACAGGCTATCTAAAACAATAATTTCACATATATAGATAGTATCTATTTCTTAGAAAAAAAAACTTGTGTAGAGTTTGACCATTTTTACTGAGTAGTTTCAATATCCAATGACAATAGTTCATATAGTCAAGTTTCACAGAGAATATCCTAAACTGTTTTCTTGAGTCTCAACAACAAATATTCTTTCTGCATGTATAGATTGAATTTTTTTATGTTCAAATTTTACTCCTTGGTTTCTATTCCTTATTTATTTAAGTTATTGTTTTTATAGCAAATAGTTGTTCATATTTATGGAGTACCAAATGATATTTTTGATACAATATGAAATGACCAAATCAAGACAACCAACCTATTCATAATCTGAAATATTTTACGTTTTCTATGATGAAAGCATCCATGCCCACACCCCATGACACTGGCATGTACAGAACTCAAGTGTTTGTAATATTTATTCCAATGGTTACACCAATGGCTGAGAATGAAATTAGACTCTCATTTCACACAACCTAATTTCCTTGGTGTCCTCCATGTCTTCTGGCACTTACAGTCTTTCTGACTCCTACAGAGATCCTTCAACCCTGAGGGGAGGGATTTATGAAGACATCTCATTAGGAGATAGGAAGGACCAATGAATTCACAGAGACTGAGGCCACATAGATAGGGCCTGCATGAGTCTGCATAAGATGGGATCCTGGAGCTGAGAGAAGTGGACACAAGTCCCCATACCTAACACAGAGACTATTTCCAACTTATTGATAACAACTCACAAAAGGAAAATCAGTTTCAAATGATTCTCACTTGGGATACAAGCCACTCTACCTGCCCAGCAGCTGAAACTGATGGCCAACACAAAATGGACTCTATGACACATTTGTAGGTTCTTTGTTTCAAAATGCCTTGTCAGGCTTATTTCTTTGTTTGGGTTGGGTTTGTTTGTTTGTTTGTTTACCTTACAGATCCTCAGTGTAAATATATGACTTTTCTTGTGTTTTATGGGTACCCTTTGTGTGCAAATGTATATTATGTCTCTTGTGATCTTGTTTGTTGTTTGCTTTGTCCTAACCAAATTTGTCTGTCTTTGTTTTGTACTATTTTATTACTTTATAGGTATTCATTTGTTTTCTAACAAGAGTCAGAAAGGGCATGGATTCAGGTGCTAGGAGAGATGGGAAGGCTCTTGGATGAGTTGGGGGAGAGGACATCATAGTCACAATATATTGTATAAAAAATACATATTTTCAATAAATGAAAAAAACCTAAAGTAAGAAAATTACATAAAACAGACACCCTAAAAGTATAAAAGTTTTAGGACACATACAGGAAAAAAAAGGCCTAGCCTGGACAAGATATTTATAGATTTACCCCCTTGCCAAAACACAGGCAAATAAAGCAAAAATAAACTGGATATGATCAACTAAAAACTTATATACAAAAAGAATAGTAAAGTTCTAAGGCAGGACCAGACAGGAGGCACAGGCCACAGAAGTGGCACAGCAGCGGATGTAGGTTCCTTCCTCTATCTACACCCAAGAGGTACGCCTGTTCCACAACCCTCTCTGCACCTTTCTCACCAGGGGAGAGCTGGTCTCCAGGAAGTGCTCTGAACCCAGGACCCAGGCAAGATCGCCACTTTCTCTCTGGTGACTTTCTAAGGTGGGACCAGCCAGGAGGCACAAGGAGCAGAAGAGGCAGAACAGCAGGGACAGGGTCCTTCCTGCATCCATCTGCACCCAAAAGGGACAGCTGATCCACAGCCTTTTGTGCACTGGTCTTACCAGGAGAGAGCTGACCTCCTAGGAGTGCTAACACAGGCTTACAGACTCGCAAGAGGAACAAGCTCCAGCCAGAAACAGCAGGAACATCTAACACCAGAGATTAACCAATGGCAAAAGGCAAATGCAGGAATCTTACCAAAGGGAACCAAGACCACTTGAACCCAGTACTCCCACCACAGCAAGTCCTGGATACCCCAACACACCAGAAAAGCAAGATTCAGATCTAAAATCACATCTCATGATGCTGACAGAGGAATTTAAGAAGGGAATAAATAACTCCTTTAAAAAAAACACAATAGAACACAGGTAAGCAGGTACAAGCCCTTAAGGAGGAAACACAAAAAACTCTTAAAGAATTACAAGAAAACAGAATCAAACAGGTGAAGGAATTGAACAAAACTATCTAGGATCTAAAAATGGAAGTAGAAACAATTAAGATATCACAAAGAGAGAAAATTCTGGAGTTAGAAAATCTAGGAAAGAAGTCAGGAGCCATAGATGCAAGCATCACCAACAGAATACAAGAGATAGAAGAGAGACTCTCAGGGGCAGAAGACACCATAGAAAACATTGACAGAACAGTCAAAGAAAATGCAAAATACAAAAAGATCCTAACCCAAAACATTCAGGGAATCCAGGAAACAATGAGAAGACCAAACCTGAGGCAAATAGTTATAGAAGAGAGTGAAGACTTCCAACTTAAACGGCCAGTTAATATCTTCAACAAAATTATAGAAGAAAACTTCCTTAACGTAAATAAAGAGATGCCAATGAACATACAAGAAGACTACAGAACTACAAATAGTTTGGATAGAAAAGAAATTCCTTCTGTCACATAATAATCAAAACATCAAATGTATAAAACAAAGAAAGAATATTAAAAGGAGAGAGGGAAAAATGTCAAGTAACATATAAAGGCAGGCCTATCAGAATTACATCAGACTTCTCACCACAGACCATGAAAACCAGAAGATCATGGGTTGATGTCATACAGACCCTAAGAGAATATAAATGCCAGCCCAGGCTACTACACCCAGCAAAACTCTCAATTACCGTAGATGGAGAAAACAAGGTATTCCATGACAAAAACAAATTTATACAATATCTTGCCACAAATCCAGCCCTACAAAGGATAATAAATGGAAACTATAATACAAAGAGGGAAAATACATCCTTGAAGAAGAAAGAAAGTAATCTTTCAACAAAACTAAAAGAAAATAGCCACATGAACAGAATTCCAACTCTAACTACAAAAATAACAAGAAGCAACCATTACTTCTTCTTAATAATTATTAATATCAATGGACTCAATTCCCCAATAAAAACACATAGATTAACAAACTGGCTATGTAAACAGGACGCAACATTTTGTTGCATTCAGGAAACCCACTTCAGTGACAAAGACAGACACACCTAAGAGTAAAAGACTAGAAAACAATTTTCCAAGTCAATGGTCCCAAGAAACAAGCCAGAGTAGCCACTCTAATATCTAATAAAATCGACTTTCAACCTAAAGTATTCAAGAAAAATAAGGAGGAACACTTCATACACATCAAAGGTAAGACCTACCAAGATGAACTCTCACTTCTGAATATCTATGCTCCAAATGCAAGGGCATCTATATTCATAAAAGAAAATGTACTAAAGCTCAAAGCACACATAGCACCACACACAATAACAGTGGAAGACTTCAACACCTGACTGTGTAATGGACCATGGAAACAGAAACTAAACAGAGACACAGTGAAACTAACAGAAGTCATGAAACAAATTGATTTAACAGATATCTGTAGAAATTTTATTGTAAAACAAAAGAATATACCTTCAGCTGAGCATCTCATGGTACCGTCTCCAAAACTGAATACATAATTGGTTACAAAACAGGCCTCAACAGATACAAGAAGAGTGAAATAAGTCTCTGCATCCTATAAGATCACCATGGACTAAGGCTAGTCCTCAAAAACAAAATAAACAATAGAAAGTCCTCATATACGTGGAAGCTGAACAACACTCACTCAATGATAACTTGGTCAAAGAAGAAATAAAGACAGAAATTAGAGACTTTTTCGAGTTTAATGAAATTGAAGCAACAACATATCCAAAGTTATGGGACACAATGAAAGCAGTCCTAAGAGGAAAACTCAAAGCTCTGAGTGCCTCCAAAGAGAAACTGTAGAGAGTATCCACCAGCAATTTGACAGCACATCTCAAAGCTCTAGAACAAAAAGAAGCAAATTCACCGAAAAGGAACAGACAGCAGGAAATAATCAAACTAAGGGATGAAATCAACCAAGTGGAAACAAAGAGAACTATAGAAAGAATCAACCAAACCAGGAACTGGTTCTTTGAGAAAATCAACAACATAGATAAACCATTAGCCCAACTAACTAGAGGGCACAGAGACATTATCCTAATTAACAAAATCAGAAATGAAAAGGGAGACATAACAACAGAAACTGAGGAAATCCAAAAAATCATGAGATCCTACTGCAAAAGCCTATACTCAACAAAACTGAAAAATCTGGATGAAATGGAAAATTTTTTAGACAGATACCAGGTACCAAAGTTAAATCAAGATCAGATCAACTATCTAAACAGTCCCATATCCCCTAAAGAAATAGAAACAGTTATTAATAGTCTCCAAACCTGAAAAAGCCCAGGACCAGACGGGTTTAATGCAGAGTTTTATCAGACCTTCAAAGAAGACCTAATACCAATACTCCTTGAACTATTCCACAAAATAGAAACTGAAGGCACTTTACTAAATTTGTTCTATGAAGCCACAATTACTCCGGCACCTAAACCACACAAAGACCTTACAAAGAAAGAAAACTTCAGACTAATTTCCCTTATGAATATCAATGCAAAAATACTCAATAAAATTCTTGCAATCCGAACCCAAACACACAGCAAAACAATCATCCAGCATGATAAAGTAGGCTTCATCCCAGGGATGCAGGGATGATTCAATATATGGAAATCCATCAAAGTAATCCACTATATAAAAAAACTCAAAGAAAAAAAAACCACATAATCATCTCATTAGATGCTGAGAAAACTTTTGACAAAATCCAACATCCGTTCATGACAGAAATCTTGGAAAGATCAGGAATTCAAGGCCCATGTTTAAACATAGTAAAAGCAATATACAGCCAACCAGTAGCCAACATCAAACTAAATGGAGAGAAACTTGAAGCAATCCCACTAAAATCAGAGACTAGGCAAGGCTGCCCAATCTCTCCCTACCTATTCAATATTGTACTTGAAGTCCTAGCCAGAGCAATTAGACAACAAAAGGAGATCAAAGGGATAGAAATTGGAAAAGAAGGATTCAAATTATCACTATTTGCTGATGATAGGATAGTATACTTAAGTGACCCCAAAAATTCTACCAGAGAGCTCCTAAACCTAATAAACAACTTCAGCAAAGTAGCTGGATATAAAATTAACTCAAGCAAATCAGAGGCCTTCCTCTACACAAAGGATAAAGCGGCTGAGAAAGAAGTTAGGGAAACAACAACCTTCACAATAGTCACAAATAATATAAAATACCTTGGTGTGACTCTAATTAAGCAAGTGAAAGGTCTGTATTACAAGAACTTCAAGTCTCTGAAGAAGGAAATTGAAGATCTCAGAAGATAAAAAGATCTCCCATGCTCATGGGTTGGCAGGATTAATTGAATAATAATAAATTAATAATAGTAAAAATGGTCATCTTACTGAAAGCAATGTATAGATTCAATGCAATCCCCAACAAAAATCCAACTCAATTCTTCACAGATTTGGAAAGAACAATTTGCAAATTAGTCTGGAATAGCAAAAATCTTAGGATATCGAAAACTTTTCTCAACAATAACAGAACTTTTGGAAGAATCACCATCCCTGACCTTAAGCTGTAGTACAAAGCAATTGTGATAAAAAAAAAAAAAAGAACTGAATGGTGTTGGTACAGTGACAGTCAGGTGAACCACTGGAATAGAATTGAAGATCCAGAAATGAACCCACACACCTATGGTCACTTGATATTTTATAAAGGAGCTAAAACCATCCAGCAAAAAAAGGACAGCATTTTCAACAAATGGTGCTGGCTCAACTGGTGGTCACCATGTTCAAGAATACAAATCAATCTATTCTTATCTCCTTGTACAAAGCTCAAGTCCAAGTGGATCAGGGACCTCCACATAAAACCAGATACACTCAAACTAATAGAAAAGAAAGTGGTGGAAGAGCCTCAAGCACATGGGCACAGGGGAAATTTTCCAGAACAGAACACTAATAGCTTATGCTCTAAGATCAAGAATCAACAAATGGGACTTCATAAAATTGCAAAGATTATGTAAGGCAAAAGACACTGTCAATAGCACAAAACGGCAACAACAAATTTGGAAAAGATCTTTGTCAATCCTGTATCTGATAGAGGGCTAATATCCAATATATACAAAGAACTAGAGAAGTTAGACTCCAGAGAACCAAATAACCCTATTTAAAAATGGGGTACAGAGCTAAACAAAGAATTCTCAACTGAGGAATACTCAGTGTCTGAGAAGCACCTAAAGAAATTTTTAACAACCTTAGTCATCAGGGAAATGCAAATCAAAACAACCCTGAGATTTCACCTCACACCAGTCAGAATGACTAGGATAAAAACTCAGATGACAGCAGATGCTGTTGAGGATGTAGAGAAAGAGGAACATTCCTTCATTGCTGGTGGGATTGCAAGCTGGTATAACCACTCTGGAAATCAGTTTGGCAGTTCCTCAGGAAATTGGACTTAGTACTACCAGTGGACCCAACATGTAATAAGGACACATTCTCCAGTATGTTCATAGCAGCCTTATTTATAATAACCAGAAGCTGGAACAACCCAGATGTCCCTCAACAGAGGAATGGATACAAAAAAATGTGGTACATTTACACAATGGAATACTACTCAGCTATTAAAAACAGTGAATTTATGAGATTCTTAGGGAAATGGATAGATCTGGAGAATATCATTCTGAGTGAGGTATCCCAATCACAAAAGAACACACATGGTATGCATTCTCTAATAAGTAGATATTAGCCCAAAAGATCAGAATACCCAAGATACCATCCACAAACCACAAGAAAGTCAAGAAGGAAGACCAAAGTGTGGATACTTCAATCCTTCTTAGAAGGGGGAACAAAATACCCATGGAAGGAATTCCAGAGACAAAGTATGGAGCAGAGACTGAAGGAAGGACAGTCTAGAGACTGCTGCACTTGGGAATCCTTCCCATATTCAGTCATCAAACCCAGACACTATTGTGGATGTCAGCAAGTGCTGGTTGACAGGTGCCTGATATAGCTGTCTCCTGAGAGGCTCTGCCTAATACACAAGTAGAGGCTCACAGCCATCCACTGTATTGAGCCCAGATTCCCAAATGAAGGAGCTAGAGAAAGAACCCAAGGAGCTGACGGGGTTTGTAGCCCCGAAGAACGAACAACAATATGAACTAAGTAGTACCCTCAGAGCTTCCAGGGACTAGACCACCCAGCAAAGAGTACACATGGTGGGATCATGGCCCAAGCTGCACATGTATCAGAGGATGGCCTAGTTGAGCATCAATGAGAAGAGAAGCCCTTGGTCCTGTGAAGGTTCTATGCCCCCGTGTAGGGGAGTATCAGGGCCAGGAAGTGGGAAAGGGTTTGTTTGTGAGCAGGAGGAGGGGACAGGGTTATTTTTTCAGAGGGGAAACCAGGAAAGAGGATATCATTCGAAATGTAAAAGAAAATATCTAATTAAAAAAAGAAAAGAATAGTAACTCACAAAGTGAAGGGCTGATTTACCAACATGGAGAAACTGTTTTCATCTGATAAGGGATTAACATCAAAGCATGTAAGGATCATAAAAGATTCTGATGGAAAGAAAACAAGCAACACAATTGAGACATTGGCAAACAATCTGAACAGGCATTTCTCAAACACACAATGACCACCATTCCATGACAAACTGTGCAGAAAAGTCCTACCTTGTTTTCAGCAGGGAACTTTGGAAATATTAAGAAACAAACAAACAGTGTGAGTTTTACTGCAGTTTTCAAAAGAGTGATCATGACAATGCCTTATGTGGTGCTTCGTGTGAGCAAGCTTATAATGTCTCTCTCATAAAATCCTCACAAAGCTTATATTCAGAAGATATCCTAACTGAGGTGATTAGTGGGTTCATATGCCATCAAAGGATTCATCATCTTACTTACTTTAAATATTTTTTACATTCATTTGTTCATTTTGTGTGATGATATGTACGTGTGGAAATCAGAAGGTAACATTAAAGAGTTGATTCTTTTCTTCCCCCATATGAATTTCAGGCTTGGTAACAGGCAAGAATCCTTAGGAGATGAACTAATTACCTCACTGGTCCTAACTCACTTATTTTAGTAGGCTCTGATTGATGCTCCCCTGGAACATGCTGGGAAATGCTGGTGTTAGGATTCAAATAAATATATATGGTGGCTCACATCCTTAAGCTTCCAGTCTCTTGTGTCTGTTTCCCAGAACTGGAGTACACTGTGCCAAATAGAAAACAAACTAGGTTCTCTGCAAGTAATGCATCAATGACTGGCAGTATTATATAATGTAAATATATATATGGTCTTCTCATATGCAAATCAGCTCTTCTGGAGACTCAAGGCCTGTCTGTGGTTGCTAGAAGTGCAAAAGGCAGGAATGGAGAAGAGCAGAAACCACAGCATGAAAAAGTTATTGAAGCCACTAATGTATAGCATAATCTAAGGGAAAAGTGGCCAAAATACTGTTAAGACCTTGAATATTTAATTTTGAAGTGTGTCAGTGTGTAATAGAAAAAGAAATTGATGATAATAAAATTAGTATCTATATCAGTAGATAACCTAGAGCAACTTATTGGAAGTACCAGGCACTTCTAAAAGCTGCCCAGATATTACCTGCAAAGATTTACTACAGCCTAGAATTGTAGAACTATTCTACTGCGCAACCATAGCTCATGAATGAAAACAGCTTTGTGCTGGAACAGCAAGCAGAGGTGGAGAGAATCTTGCTCCTCCTGCCTTTCTCCAGGTAGTGGTTGTAAAGGCTCATCACAGTATTATTCTTGGCAGTTCTGGCAGTTCACTGTCCCCTGGGACTTGACAAAGCAGCTGTAAGTCATGATATTCATGATATGCACAGGGAAGCCCACCATGTCATCATACATACACACACACACACACACACACACTCACACACACACACACACA
>NW_022196896.1:33298058-33305327 GCF_008632895.1 Mastomys coucha
ACACACACACACACACACACACACACACACACACACACACACACAATAAGGACAGCCATTCTCAGGAACACTGGCCATAACAAGTTGGTCACAATGGGTTCTTAGGTTGGCCAGACAGAAAAAAAATCATCATGCATCTATGCATGTGGGAGCTTGTATAACAGAACCTGCTTAGATTAAGAAGACTCTGAACTTCCCTGCTCATCATTGACATCGCCTGTCTGATTCTTTCCACCAACTGAAAGATGACAGGTCTTCCCTCCAAGGTTTTGGTAGACTTTACTGCTGGATTGTCATTAATTTACTTAGCAAACATTTACCAATCTCAATTATATAAGAGATACTGTGATACATGTCACACACAAAGCTCTTTAAACAGTGGAGTTATGATTACATAATTTTATTGTTACTTTTAATTTTCAAATTTGCTTTTAATTACTATACACTAAATTTACCATCAAAATTAGATGCATTTTAGTATTTGAAAGTATATCTCACAAATTTGGTTAAAATTGACATTTTATTTATCAATTTCTCCTGTGTTCATGCTTCCAAGCGCTAAAGATTTGAAAGTACTCTTATGGAAGGCATCATTTATGAAAATGGCAATCCCAAAGGCCATTTCTGGGCTTCTGTTTTTTAAATTAGATATTTTCTTTATTTACATATCAAATGTTCTCCCCTTTCCTGGTTTCCACTCTGAAAACACCCTATTTCCTTCCCATTCTCCCTGCTCACCAACCCACCCTCTCCCACTTCTGGCCCTGGCACTTCCCTACACTGAGGCATAGAGCCTCCACAGGACCAAGGGCCTCTCCTCCCACTGATGCCCAACTAGGCCATCTTCTGCTACATATGCAGCTGGAGCCATGAGTCCCACCATGTGTACTCTTTGATTGGTGGTTTAGTCCCTGGGAACTCTGGGGGTACTGGTAAGTTCCATTTCTGGGATTCATATGCTATCAGCTATAAAAAAAAAAAAGCAGATATACAGAAAATATCAATCCAGATCATTTCCAAGTTTATTTATACCCTGTGATTGTAAAAGGCCTCACCCTCTTAATCCTCTGTGAAATCATTACAGTGTTGAATATGTACTGATTAGAGAAAAGGATGGCTAGAAATAAAGATAGAGAAAGAAAACAGCTTTGTCCACCATATATACTGCTTTTTCTCTAGTACTTTAAGCCAGTGGTCCCCATCGCCCATTGTTCTATCTTGAGTGTTATGTTTGAAATAGAAATTGTTCTCAAAAGTCCATGTGTTCATCATGTAGTTCCTAACTTATAGCAATCTTTTGGAAAGTTCTAGAAAGTTCAGTAAGCAGAACCTGTCTGAAGAAAATAAATTACTGGGAAGTGTCTGAAAGTAACACCTGATTCAGGTCTCTGTCCCTCTCTACTTCAAGATGGTCACTAAATGAAGACAGTCTTCTCACATATAGTCCCATAACCATTATATTCTGATATGAAATTCTAGGCTGAATAGTCTGAAACCATGATCTAAAATAGATATTTTCCATTTTCTATATCAACTTCTGTAGATGTGTGTCTCAAATATTTGTTCAAAGTGATAAAAATCTGACTAACATGCTAGGTTTAGTTTATTATTACCCAGTGTGTCATATTAGGACAGGGATGCCTTGTGAGGCATTGTCCTTTTACAAGAGAACACCAACTCTCTCATCTCTCACAGAACTTTACTGCCCTCAAGAGTCTTAGAAAGGTGGCGATCATTTTTGTGATGAGTTCTGGCCTAGTAGTAGTGGGAAATATTTTAGGGGTGGATGCTGGCCTTCTGTAATTCTGTACTGGGGAACACACTAGTGTGCAGCTGTACATGCCTTGGTAGCTACAAGGAGATATGAATACTTCCTATGAGTTAGTGGATCTGCATTTCACTCAGGCTGTTTGCAACATCAGGTGTGTTGGTGAAATCCATCATGCTTGTGTGTATGCTAGTGCTTTCTGGATAATATTTTTTTTAGCTTGATGATATCAGTTATATATTCTGTAACTCTATTCTATATTCTATATTCCATATTCTATATTCTATCTATAGTATATAGTCTATATTCTATCTATAGTCTATACTCTATGTTCTATAGCTTATAGTCTATATCTTATAGCCTATATCCTATATTCTATATTGACATTTGTTATCTATATATGATGTTCTATATCTATTATTTTCTGCAATGAGTGTGAAAGTTTAACATCACAGTTCCAACAAGTCCTATTTTTAAATATATTCATAAATACATCTTTAAATAATGTAGGGCATGGATCAATGTTTGCTCAACAGAGAAAGAACTATAAATAAGCTCATAATGTATTCAAAGTCACAAAAGGTAGGTGGTGGTTTGTTCTTGAATTCCATATGGTGATTAGGCCAAGGAACATTGCTATGCAGTGACACTAACATCCAGGATAGCGTAGGGTTAGGATGGTCAGTGATGGCATGGTGAGCATGAATACAGCAGGAACCAGCATCAACTTTCACTATAAGAGTACGAAAATCTAGAGAGAAAAATGTTCCTCTCAAATGGATGCCAAGCAAGAGAAGCAAGATGGCTCAGAAATGTCGGCATCCTTCTTCCCAATTATCCACAAGAGGAGCAAGAAGAGTAGCAAGCAGACAGCAAGAAAGAATAAGTCAGCTCATCCTCGATGGGTAAGGTAGAAGCTACTGTATTCTACTTGGTTTTCCACTGTTAGGTTGGCAGAATACATACCTTGAATAAATGTGCAAGAGAATGCTGAACAACTCACTGAGGAAACATAGAGTAAAACTTAAACACACTTCTTGTACATATTCTGATACTTAAACTTAAGGCATTCTGAGCAGAAAACCTAAAACCTTCATTCAAAGGGCAGATCATTACCAGTGGGTCGCTTGGCTAGATGGGCAGGGGATAATTTCATTTGTTGGCTCTCCAGGTGGTTAATATTTTAGCTAACATGACAGAACTGTGAATTACCTATGAGGACAGCATGACCTTAAAGCATAATAAAAATGATTGCATATATTCACTGAGCACTTGACTATAAGATGATGTGATGCTTGTCTGTGAAGATCTGCTGTATATTTTATGGTCTGTAACAACATTGGGAATTCCAGGCTTGGTTAGTCTCCATTTTGTTAGAACAATTTTCTTGGGGACTACCTTACACAGATCACTTACAAAACAACGTGTTGGCATATACCTTTGAAACATCGAATTCCATATGCTGCTTACGGAGGTGTAACAAGATTGTTGTTCTCTGAACGCTCTGAATAAACATCTTTTTCCTTTCTCTACATCATTTTAAAAACTTTTACAGCCTATTTTTAAAAAATTAAACAGAATCAAAAGACATAATGAGGACAAAAGCAAGCTCGTGTTTAGCTTGAATGTTTCACTTTCAGTTCCTTGCACTTATTTCTTAAAGCCCAGTCTCCCTATGCTTTAAGTTGGTATTTGTTGCTTTGTGAATTTTATATGCAATTAGAAAACCATATTTCTATTATTTGTCTATTAGAGAATGTAAAGATTTGTATCCCAGCCCTCCCTTCCTATGTTTCCTACGTTTACATACTTCATAAGTAGAATCTACATCTACAATTCAGTATGTTATGATTGCATACCCTTACTAGCACAGTCACTGTAACTCAAAATTTTCTAATTCTACAATGTGGTTGTTTCCTTACCTGTGCCCCATGTTTTTAAATAGTTGGAAACAAATACCCATGAAGATTGTTTCTAAATACCCCTAACCAATAATGCTTCGTCCCATATTTTTCCACAGAGGCTGCTTTTTCATAGTCATGCTTCTTCATCATTGATCCTAAACAGCTCACTCCCAAAGGCTAGCCACCTGTGTCCAAAACTACCTCTTGATCATGTTCATTTTCAGTTAAGTTTCTTATTGGCCTATAGTTTCTCAAATAGGTTGTGAGATAGTTGCATGTATGCTGAAATTTGGGGTATCTAAAAGTATTCAGTCTGCTCTTTTGTTTGGAAGGATATATTTTTGTTTTAAGCATAATGTTTTATTGAAAATCATATAACACAGAATTTCAAGGTGTCATATCATGGTTTCTATTACTTAATGCTTATACAAGCATTGTCTACTGTTCTTTGTGTCTTTCATTTAACATTTAAAATTTATGATTTATTCTTGTTATTCTGGTATTAGTGATGATTAGATTGGAGTTTTTGAAATTGTTAACTAAACTAAATATTTGGTGGTCCATTTAAAAATTAGTATTCTGTATCCTTCTCACCTTTATGTCATATTTCTTGGAATTCTTGTGATTTAATCTGTTTCCCTTTGAGGAGATATGTTACTCATGTAAATTCTTTTGAGATGATTATCAAAGATGTCTCTTTTCCCTTTAAGTTAGTTTAATTTAGCTAATTAATTTTTTTCATTCTACTGTATAGGAGATTCATGAAGTTCATCAAAACCATTAACATCTTTTCTTTAACTATCTTGATCATTTGATTATATTGTGCTTACAATAGATCTAATATTTATATTATAAGCAATATCACCACTTAAGATATACATTTACTTTAATACTGTATGTTTCCTCTAAGAAGTTTCTTACCTTTAAATAGCTTGTGTCTATTTCTTAAACTGTGGGTTCCTGCTTCTATTGATCCTTACCTGTCTGCTCACATTCAAGCACCTATTATATCCTTTCCTATTCCAGGGAATCATTGTGGAGTACACAGCTGGCTGCAGATTCTCTGGAAGCATGAACATGGAAAGAGATGGAAAGCTCCCAGAATAGTATGTGCCTTTATATTCTATGTCTGACTTTTGGTCCTGCACATCAAAACCTGTTTTTCTTTGGACCCGTTGATCCAGGTCCAGAGAGCTAAAATCAGTTTCTCTGGGGAAATACACTTCTTGTCTGTAAACAGAGTAAGGGAAATAAGCCATTTGTCAGTTTAGGATGGAGGAGAGAGGAGCTTCACAGAGCACAATGAAGACGGTGCCAATTCTCCCATGTTCAGTCTGAAGTTCTAGCTTACTCTTTATGTTACACACTCGCAGAACCTTCCTAGCTATGTCAGTCCAAATGTTGTGGTGATCTCTGGTCAATAAATTCCTTGAAATCTCTGTTTAATTGACCTACTTTCTTTCTTTCTTGATAACCAGGTTGCATTTTAATTAATTATTACTGCATCCTATTAAAGTGCTTTAAGTGACTTTAAGTTACTTTCTGCTACTAATAACCAAATGATGGCAATGGGTTTCTTATCTCTACTGAAGCACAGTGTTTTGAGTGCTTTGGCCTTAGTATATCTCCCCTGAAAGCATCCTCAGGGGAGGCTTTTGCTAGCACCAAAATATGGAAGGTATTATATGAGATCTGTAATATGTGGCATGAGAACTGAGAGTAATAATAGCTTCCTATCCAATGCTTTACTGATTTGGAGGGAACTTGTTACTTAATGTCACATTCAATAATTTTTCTCATGAATCCTTAGTTTCTACAACATTAAATAATAGAAGATATAAATATTCTACCAGTATTTGCATGTGGCTGTGATCTATACTTGTAATATACATGCTGAACATTGTACTTTTATAACATTACAACATAAAAATTATACTAGAATTCTTCAAGTAACTTTCTCAAAATGTACACAGGTCAAAATCTTGACTGGGTTTAGAATAACAATATCAAATGTTCAGGGATAATATCTCTTTAAGTAATTACTAAACTGGAAACAGAATGCTAAAACAAAATCCTAAGAGTGCCCAACACAATCAATAGCCATATATCCTATAATTTGTACCAGAACTGAAAGAAATTCAAGAGAAACTGTTGGCAGATCAAAGGCAATGGATTTATCAATGTGTTTACCTTCCCTGGGAATACACTCTCATCAGATGTACACACTAAGCTAACATACTCTGTCCCAAGTATCTTTGACTTGCCTGTAATTTTAATATCTCCATGCATTCAAAAGCCCACCTTTCCTTTTTTTTCTGAGTAGATTTACACAGACTTAAGACAACACTCATCCTACCAAAGCAAATGTTTGATACATGTACACCAAGGACATGATTTTTGTCTCCATGTTAAGAAGGATACCAGATGTGGGCAGCTAATGGGTATTTAAAGCTTGGCATCAAACTAAGTCTTTAAGAAGAGAGAAAGTGTCCCTGTAGGAAGCTTTCGTATAGAAACTGTGGAATGTCTTCTCTAAGAATGTGGCATATGCAGTAAAGTCTAAATAAACAAGTGATTTTCTTAGACACACGGTTTCATCTTTACCACAACAGTATATACACATCTACATAGTTTTCTTTGGAACAGATGTTAATTTGTCTCTACTCTCCTTAGAAAACCAAAGGACTGATGTGTATGCTCTTTTAAGGTGCTCAGGCTACTAAATGGACTTTGAATATTTTTCCCATTAAGGTTCCAGGGTTTGGGGAAATAAAGAGTTATTCACCATTACCTTTTCCCATGGGAGAAATGCTGTAAGATAAGAACACTGAAAATGTCAATTCCTTGATAGTTTCTCTAACAAAATTTTTCCTGTAACACACTTGGACTAAGAATTGCCTGTAAGCTAGTAAAACACAGAGAAATCATCCTGTTTTGAAGTTGGAGGGCATGGGAAGTGGATAGTGTAAAGGCCACAACTTGGATACTATAATGTCAATCAAGACAGTCATGGTTTCCTGCATGTGGGACTTGAGTTTTGCTCATTTTCTATCATGTTATCCCAGGAAGATCATCCCTGGACTCTCTCAGGGGGTAAGGGGCAGAAAATTAGTGGTTGAGTCACACACACACACACACACACACACACACACACACACTCATGCTCTCCCTAAATAGAAGCCTCTGTTCTCCTTACTGCACTTCAATCTCAAGGCTGTAAGAACACATCCTAAAGAACAGACATCTGATTTCAATGAGAGCAATTAAAACTTGTAACCCTAAAGTAGCAGAACTGAGGTGAAATCTAGTCAAGGAAAAGGTAGAATTTGATCCCAGTGTCAATTACAAACATAGGGCCCCTTCTTTGCTGATGAATGGGCTTATAGAAAACCTCTCTCTAGTGCAGGCCTGAATTGAAGGCCTCATGCATCCTGGGAAAGACATTTGCCACTGAGCTGTACCTCCAGCCTCTTCTTCACTTCTTAGCAAATGATCTTCCTGAAGCTTGTTCATACACCATTTTCATTGTTTTCTTTTTTTTTCTTTATTTATATGCGAATTTCTCCATTCCCAGTTTCGCCTCCAAAAAACAAAAAA
>NW_022196896.1:33306033-33307278 GCF_008632895.1 Mastomys coucha
TTATCAGAGAGTGCATACCGTATTTGTTCTTTTGTGATTGGGTTACCTCACTCAGGATGATATTCTCATTGTTTTCTTTGGTTAAGTTTCATTATTAGATTTTATATGCAAATTAGACAGAATCAATTAACAAGTGTTTACTTTTCACAAGAACTAAGAATTCTGGAGTCTATACAACTACTCTGGAAATCAGTTTGGTGGTTCCTCCAGAAATTGGACATAGTACGACCAGAGGACCCAGCTATACCACTCCTGGGCGTATACCCAGAAGATGCTCCAACATGTAATAAAGACACATGCTCCACTATGTTCATAGCAGCCTTATTTATAATAGCCAAAAGCTGGAACAATCCAGATGTCCCTTAATAGAGGAATGGATACAGAAAATATGGTACATTTACACAATGGAGTACTACTCACCTATTGAAAATAAAGAATTTATGAGATTGTTAGGGAAATGGACGGTTCTGGAGAATATCATCCTGAGTGAGATAACCCAATCACAAAAGAACACACATGGTATGCATTCTCTGATAAGTGCATATTAGCCCAGAAGATCAGAATACACTAATCCACAAACCACAAGAAACTCAAGAAAAAGGAAGACCAAAGTGTGGATACTTCAATCTTTCTTAGAAGGGTGAAGAAAATACCCATGGAAGGAGTTGTAGAGACTAACTATGGAGCAGAGACTGAAGGAAGGACAATCCAGAGACTGCTTCACCTGGGAATCCTTCCCATATTCAATCCTCAAATCCAGACACTATTGTGGATGCCAGTAAGTGCTGGATAACAGGAGCCTGATATAGCTGTCTTCTGAGAGGTTCTAACAGTACCCGACTAATACAGAAGTAGAGGCTCCCAGCCATCCATTGGACTGAGTACAGGATCCCCAATGAAGGAGCTAGAGAAAGGACCCAAGGAGCTGAAGGTTTTGCAGCCCCTTAGGACAAACAACAATATGAACTACCTAGTACCCACAGAGCTCCCAGGGACTAAAACACCAACCAAAGAGTTTACATGGTAGGACCAATGGCTCGAGCAGCATATGTAGCAGAGGATGCCCAAGTTGGTCATCAATGGGAGGAGAGGCCCTTGGTCCTGTGAAGGTTCTATGCCCCAGTGAAGGGGAATGCCAGGGCCAGTAAGCAGGAGAGGGTGAGGTGGTGAGCAGGGGAGAGGGGAGGGAACAGGGGTTTGTTTTTGTTTTTTTATTTTATTTTCCTTTTTGTTTTTTTTTTTTTT
>NW_022196896.1:33307325-33354964 GCF_008632895.1 Mastomys coucha
AAAACTAAAAAAAAAAAAGAATTCTGGAGTCTAAATGATAATTGTTGCATTATCATTCCTTAAAAACGATACAGAACTTTCACAGCCAGTGTATTATTTTCTTAGTTTTTACCTCACTAAAATGTTTAGTTTAAAATCTACCATTTGTTGCTTCAAAGGGAAGAGGAATAGTATTGGGTAAACATCTCACCATATTTCAGTTCTTAAAACTCTCTGGAGAGATAATAAACTAGGGCCTGTAGAAAGAATGGAAACAGGCAACCTCAGGTGATAGGAGCTTGGGGGACCCTCCAGAATGTACCAGACACCTGGGAGGTATGAGACTCTCAGGAATCAAAGGGAGGGACCTTAGATGAAATACCCGACAGTAGGGAGAGGGAACTTACAGAGCCCACATCCCACAGGAAGATAGGGCATCAGGTGAGGGATAGGGTTGCCATCCCACAGTTAAAACACTGACCCATAATTGTTCCTTTCTGAAAGAATTTCAGGGATGGAAATGGAGAGGAGGAAAAGACGGTCCAGTGACAGACCCAAAGTTGGATCCAGCTCAATGGGAGGTCCCAAGATCTGACATTATTAGTGAAGCTATGGAGCACTCAGAAAAAGAGATCTATGACGACAGCCCTCCTAAAGACCCAACAAGAGGTTGAAAGAGTCAGATGCAGATATTTGCACCCAACCAATGAGAAGCAGCTGACCCTTGTGATTGAATTAAGGAAGGCTGAAAGAAGCTGAGGAGAAGGGTGATCCTGTAGGAGGACCAGCAGTCTCAATTAATCTGGACCCCCGAAATCTCTCAAACACTGGATCACCAAACGGATAGCATATACCAGCTGATATGAGGCCCCCAGCACACATAACAGTAGAGGACTTCTGGGTCTGTGTTCATTCAGAGATGATGTACCTAACCCTCAAGAGACTGGAGGCCCCAGGGAGTTTAGAGGTCAGGTGGGGTGGGGGGGGGCATCTAGGTAGAGACAGGGTAGGCGGGGAGGAGGTGTGGGAATTGAAGCAGTCAGAAGGTGGATGGGGGTGGGCAATGGAATATGGAATGTAAAAATAAATTAATTTATAAAAAAAGACATACACTAAAAAAAAAAGGACAATACTCAACTATATATGAAAAAAAAAAAAGATAGCTAAAATAACCCTAAAATATAAGGGAACTTCTAGAAGTGCCACCAAACATTTTTTCATGGGAAGTGAATCACTGATGATTAAGATTTATAATATTTCTGCCTACTGCCATAGAAAATTGGTATAAACACTAAAAAATATTTTACAGCAATCAATATTTTAGGGGAATGTATGAATATTCATTTGAGGATATCATTATAACTGAATAATACTTATTTTAAAAATAAAGGAATGAATATACAAAAATAAAAACTACCAGAAAGTTCCAACCCCATTCACCTCTGGTGAGCTATGATCTACAGTGGCAGCTCAACAGTTCTTGCAAAAGCACTCTATTGTCTTAGCATTCCCTGTATTCACAGGGAATGCTAAGCTACCCAGCCAAGGGTAAAACCTCCCTTTTTGTCATCAGAGCAGAAATTATTTTTGTTTAAGTAGACATTCCTGCTATTAGAAGACATGTGAGATAAGACAGGCGACTTGCCTCCCTCTCTCATAAGGACTCAACAATCTTCATGTTCTGACCCAGCAATTATACTTCTGGGAATTTAGTTTTAACACATGAAGATATCTAGAAAGAATTATTCACAGAATGTTTCATTGTGTTTTGACGGTAAAAATAGCAGAGGCATTTGGTAAATGGTTAATAAATCATGGCAAATCTGCTCACTGAAGGATAAAATGGAATTAAGTCATGTTCCGGAGAACTTGTTGATGATATGACCTAAAGCTCACAATGAACATTTAGGTGGGAATAGTGGGGCTCAGGACCACTTAGAGCTTGATTCTAATTCTTTCATTTAGTCTAAGTCTCTGTTTTTATATTTCTATCTTTAAAAAGTAGAAAAATAGTGATAATGAGCCAAGTGGTTTAAATTTTCCTAAACTTCTTAATTTTTATATGAAATATGTTTTATCATTATGAAAAAACAATATTTAAATATATTAAAAAGTACATTCCAAATTACTGTAGTCTTATTTTCATCATGTTATTCCATACCTGTGCTGGAAGCACACACAGCATGGTTCCTGCATTGTCATATGTGGCTGTTCCCTGATCACCATATAGTCTAGTCATGTCTCAGGCAATGAAGAGACAGAGTTTGCAGTGTGACTGACGTCATGCCCCAGATGGAGCTGGTGGTAGAAATCCACCTCATATTCCCAGTTCGCTTTCTGCAGCCACAGCTTCTCTTGCCTCTGTCTTTTGCCAATCTGGTGTTTATATGACTAGTAAGCCAGAGATTGCTTTGTGAAGTTTACCCAGGAGGCCAGAAACGATGGCTTGGATTCTCTATGTAAGACAGTAAGATTGTCTTAGTCTCTAAGTAAATACATTACTTTGTCCATATGTCGAAGGTAGTGTTACCTATAACTTGTGCTTTGAGAGACAATCCTTACACTGAGAAACAGTTGTAATGGATGATTATTCTTTAGCTTCCTTTATTTATTGAATACAAGTTTAATAATTTCTATAGTGAGATTTATTTCCAACCAATCACTCCTTAACTAGAATATCTGTTCCTGAGAGATCTAAGGTGGAATGAGGAGGAAAGGAATATAAACAATAAGACCATGATAATTTAGGGTATAAGAAGAACATTGAATACTGTTTTGCAAGTATAAAAATATTTCCTGTAATATTTTTAAATTTATGAAAATTTAAGACACTATTTATAAACACTGCTTTTGAGTTTGTGTTATATATGTGATTCTGTTATGTATAAAATCTACAAAAGAATGTTCAGCTCTTGCAGAAGAAAAATAAATAATTGTTTGGTGAAATCTGGAATTCCCTAGAATAAGGAACATAAGAACATAAGAACATTTTGAACATAAGAAGGAAATAGGAGACGTAAAATATTGTAGACAGAGAGTATGTTAAGTATGGATCTCAGAGGCTTTAAGACACTAAGACACTGGTGGACTGGAAACAGCAGTGACATGGTCAGAAATAAAGTGATGCTGATAAGGCCAGGTGAGCTGGGATGAAACCTGAGAGAGAGGGACCTACCAGCCAGAAAGCACACACGAGCTAGACCTATGCACTATCACACATATGTAGAAGATTGGTCTTCATGTGGGTCTGCCAATGGATGGTGGGAGCAGGGTGGGGTTGGAGGGCAGGAGAAGGCCATCCCTGACTCTGGCACCTGCCTGTGTTGAGGCCTTGCTGGCCTCAGTGGGAGAGGATGTATCTAGTACTGTACTGGCTTGAAAAGCCAGGGTGGGTTGGTACATTGCCCTTCCCAGAATGAAGGGGAGATGGATAAGTGAGCGGCTGTGAAGAGGGACTAGGAGGAGAGGGGAATATATGGGGATATAAATAAATTAATTAATGGGAAAAAAGAAAAATGAAATAATTATGAAGGACCATGAGTTGCTTGCTAAGTTTAGCTTCACCAAAATCTTTCCACCAACACTGGATGCTCAAATTATATTTATCTACATTGTTTAGAATAGCTAAATCTAACCATCAGTTAATAACTTTCTTCTTACTACTTCCTTCTTCAGTAGCTCCAAAAGTCTATGAAGACACACTAGTATCAGTCTTCACGAAGTGTATTGTTTACTCATAAGCCACAGATTTGAAAATAAACTAAATCCCAACAGGAGAGCAATGAGACACAGTAATAGTTACTCAACCACTTGGATGCTTAAACTAGCTCTTGCCTTAGTTTCAAACCTCAGTAATGAAGACCAATGAGAACTGTAGTAAGTAACTCACGCAGAACCTCATGCAAACATAAGAAGTTGATATTGGTCCACAATTTACAATGAAAGACTAAGTATTTCCTTTGTGTTGTACAGTACTGAGGACAGTGCTTGTGTCTGTATTTTTCAGTCTAATAATCTGATCTTTTTTTCATTACATGAGGTATAATTTTATTTTAAAATGTAAATCCACAGATTAAAAAATTTGTAAATTAACATTTTATATTGATGTTGCAGCTGCATGTTTTATTTGGGCCAGTTTCAGGAGAATGTTTTATTTATTCAAAAAATGATATCAAGAAATACAAGAGCAGACATATATAATGTAAATATATATTATACATTATACATACATTAGCTTAGATAGTAATACTACTAATAATAGGGCTTTTTTGGATTACAGAGGGAAGTATGTGTTGGAGGTCTGTATTTCAACACTTTTATTTTCTACCATTCTGGGACATAAAAAGAAATATCACCATTATAAATTCACCTATATAAGTAAAATCATTTAGTTATCTACTTAAATTAATCTGAAGTCATAATTTCATTTAAAAGCATGACTTTCTGTGGAATTCCATGTCTTGTTGATATTTTCATGGCATGATGTATTTGGCTGTTCTACACCTTTTCCCACTCATTCTCATCCATAGGCATTTTATTCCCTGGGGAACATTGTTAAAGAACAAAGATAAAATAGTTGTTGATGGAATGTAACTGCACTATCATGCAAAATTTTCCTTTGTCAGTTTACCTTTGTCTCTATGCCGGCCTCTTCATGATCATACTTCTACATTGGTCATCATTTCATTGTATTAGAGAAGTCCCAGTCTGGGCTTCCAAGAGAGGGCCATCACCAGGAGAGGGACATCACCAAGTACACTTGCTAATGTGTACCAAGTAATATTGGGCTGGATTCCTAAGGAAACATAACTGGAGTACATACTACCACCCTGGGTGCTTCTCAGCAAGGCAAAATCACCTCCAAGACCCAAACAAGGAAAATGATGCTTTGCTTAGTAAGTCAGTGACAGACAGATGAAAGAAAATACTATTTAAGCTACAACTAAAATTCACAACACTGCGATTAAATCTCTATAATTGAATCAACAGTTTAGAATCATATACTGTATGCCTTGAGATTCCACCTCACACCAGTCAGAATGGCTAAGATCAAAAACTCAGGTGACAGCACATGCTGGAGAGGTTGTGGAGAAAGAGGAGCACTCCTTCATTGCTGGTGGAATTGCAAGCTGGTACAACCACTCTGGAAAACAGTTTGGCAGCTCCTCTGGAAATTGGACATAGTACTACCTGAGGACCCAGCTATACCACTAATGTAATACGGACACATGCTCCACTATGTTCATGGCAGCCTTATTTATAATAGCCAGAAGCTGGAAACAACCCAGATGTCCCTCAACAGAGGAATGAATACAGAAAAATGTGGTACATTTACACAATGGAGTACTACTCACCTATTAAAATCAATGAATTTATGAGATTGTTAGGGAAATGGATGGATCTGGAGAATATCATTCTGAGTGAGGTAACCCAATCACAAAAGAGCACACATGGTATGCAGTCACTGATAAGTGGATATTAGCCCAGAAGCTCGGAATACCCAAGATACAATCCACAAACCACAAGTAACACAAGAAGACCAAAGTGTGGATACTTTGATCCTTCTTAGAAGGGGGAACAAAATATCCATGGAAGAAATTGCAGAGACAAAGTATGGAGCAGAGACTGAAGGAAGGACAATTCAGAGACTGTTCCACTTGGGAATCCTTCACATATTCAATCACCAAACCCAGACACTATTGTGGATGCCAGCAAGTGCTGGCTGACAGGAACCTGATATAGCTATCTCTTGAGAGGCTCTGACAGTGCCCGACTAATACAGAAGTAGAGGCTCACAGCCATCCATTGGACTGAGCACAGGGTCTCCAATGAAGGAGCTAGAGAAAGGACCCAAGGAGCTGAAGGGCTTGCAGCCTCTTAGGAGACACTAACTAGTATCCTCAGACCTCTCAGGGACTAAACCACCAAACAAGGAGTACACATGGTGGGATCATGGCCCCAGCTGGATATGTAGCAGAGGATGGCCTAGTTGGTCATCAATGAGAGGAGAGGCCCTTGGTCCTGTGAAAGTTCTATGCCCCAGTGTAGGGAAATATCAGGGCCAGGAAGTGGGAGAGGGGTGGGTTGGTGAGCAGGAGGAAGGAATAGGTTTTTTTTTTTTTTTCCTCAGAGGGGAAACCGAGAAAAGGGACATCATTTGAAATGTAAATAAAGAAAATATCTATTAAAAATAAATTAAAAAAAGAAATAACAACTCTCATACCTATATGGTTCATCGGTATACCACCATACTGAGAGAAACATTTCTTCTCATATAAAAATATTAAAAGTTTAATCATACAATATTTTAAAGTATCTGAGTAGTGTACAAGTTGCATTCTTTTTATGTGTTTGCCAACATTTTACCTTCTTTCATGACTTAAATTAGGAATTTATCTACCTTTTGTTATGTTTCTCACCCTTTAAAGGCATATAGTAGATGAATCTGACCTTTTTAATACCACAGAGTGCACCTTTTGGGGTAGCATTTCCAAATTAAAACAGTAAGTCTGAATGGCTTTGTTTTGTGTGAATTTCTTAAACTAATCCTAGTGGAGTTATTGTGAATTTAGATGAGTCAGTTTCCCTAGATCCGGCACCAAGAATGCTAAGAAATTTGCTCATTTAGATAAAATGGGGGAAACTTCTTAAATGTTGTCACATTATAACTTTTCTTTGTATGTTTATTGATTTATTGGTTTTGTTTGGTTGCTTGGTTTGGTTTGACTTATGCATATAGAGCCTCATGCTGTAACCTAGGCTGGACATAAACTTATAAATTCTCTTGTCACAGCCTCCCAGCTACTACAATTGCATAAGTGAATAACTATGACTGGAAAAAAATAATTATTACATAAAAAAGAGATCATTAGTAATAGAAGTTTCTAACTAGAAATATAACCAGTAAGGAATTATTTCAACTGAATCAAGTTTGTCCAAGGTGATGGAAACTGCTTGAATCAGACAGACACAGATGTATCTCCATGTTCCTCTACTAATGAAAAAAGTAGCAAGGAAGGAATTGATATTTAAAATATACAAAGACTCTGCAAATCAGTAAAAGACATATGATTCTATGAAAAGGTGGCCAAAAGAAATAGGTAGTCAGTTAACTAAAAGTGAAATCTAAAAGTCTGTGAATATGTAAAAGGAAATACCAAAACAAAACTGAATAACAAGAGACTATATCACAGCTGGAAGAAACGTATAAAGTTGAAAGCCTGGGAGCAGCATGCACTAGTGAGGACGAGCTCCATGCACGAGTGAGGACGAGCTCCATGCACTAGTGAGGACGAGCTCCATGCACGAGTGAGGACGAGCTCCATGCACTAGTGAGGACGAGCTCCATGCACTAGTGAGGACGAGCTCCATGCACTAGTGAGGACGAGCTCCACAGGCTTCTCAATCAGTTCTGGCCATGAAGAAATCTAATCACAGCACTGGATAGGACAAGACACACACATTCCAGAACATGGACACTAGCGTAACTCAGATGCCAAAAGATTACTATTATAGAGCTATTTAAATAAGGAACAATTACAAAACTAAGTTACATGTTATTTAAAAAATCTGGTACATCGCAAAATGTAGTATTAGAGATAGTAATTAAAATTAAGAAGATTTTTTTACAAAAACTTGTAAAAGCATCTCATTATAGCATTTATATAAAATGTAAGCATCAAATAATTTGGGTTTTATTTCTGTTATGGAGGACCATGACAAAAATCAACTTTGGGAGGAAATGGTTTATTTATTCTTATCCCTTTCAGATCATGGTCCATCACTGAGGGGAATTCAGGACAGGAACTCAAGGCCAAAACTGAGAGGCAGATCCTCCGTGACCTCTGCTTACTGGCTTACTGGTTTTTAGCTTGTCCATCCTGCTTTCACATATAATTCAGGACCTCCTAACTAGGGATTGTTCCACCCACAGTGGATCTGGCCCAATCACATCAATCATCAATCAAGAAAATGTCCCTACAGACTTGCTCAATGGGAATTTGATAGAAGCATTTTCTCAATTGAAGATCCTCTATATCTCAAGCTGTGTCAAAGTTATAAAAACGGAAACAGAACAAATAGTAAAATTACCCCAAAAGAACTGGTTGAGTGACAAAAAGTAAGGCAACAACTGCTGCAGATTACAACAAGCAGAAATCTTAACAATGTGAGTCCACTATTGTGGATGCCAGCAAGTGCTGGATGACAGGAGCATGATACAGCTGTCTCCTGAGAAGCTCTGACAATACCTGACTAATACAGAAGTAGAGGCTCACAGCCATCCATTGGACTGAATACAGGGTCCCCAATGAAGGAGCTAGAGAAAGGACCCAAGGAGCTGAAGGGTTTGCAGCCCCTTAGGATGAGCAACTATATGAACTAACTAGTACCCTCAGAGCTCCCAGGGACTAAAACACCAATCAAAGAGTACACATGGTGGGACTCATGGCTTCTGCAGCATATGTATAGCAGAGAATGACCAAGTCAGTCATCAATGGGAGGAGAGGTCCTTGGCCCTGTGAAGGTTCTATGCCCCAGTGTAGGGGAACGCCAGGGCCAGTAAGTGGGAGAGGTGGGGTGGCGAGCAGGAGGACAGGGGAGGGAACAGGAGTTTATTTTAGTTTTTTATTTTACTTTATTTTTATTTTTTATTTTTTTGGAGGGGAACCTGGGAAAGGAGATATTTTAAATAAAGGAAACATCTAATAAAAATATAAATAAATAAATAAATAAATAAAAACAATGTGAGTCAAAGAAGTCTAACACTTTCCATACATGTCAGGGTGGGGTGTGACTACTCCAGTTGAAGATATCTTGTCAAGCATAGATGAGGCCCTATGTTCACTTGCCAGTACCACATTTGGATAAAACAAAATCAACCAAATAATATATGCCAAATGGTGCTGTTTCCATTCAGTTCTTGAATAGACAAATGGTAATGAATAGGAATAGATAGGTGATTATCAGGTGAAGGAGAGTGAAGTGGAGTTACGAAATTGATCCACTTATCAGTAAACTTCACATTTATATATAGCTTATTCTTAATAAATTTTATTGCAAATTAACAAACAAAAACGAACCCTCCAAAAATGTGTGTTCAAGAGTTAGACCTTCAGGGGCATTTGCTTCTGTGGTAGGCAGCAAAACATCCTGGCTCTAATGTAGAAGCTGGGGCCATAACTCCTTCCTGCTGTCTGTGCATCCAGCCAAACTATAAATACTCCAAAGAGCAGAGCTTGTAACATTTTCTGAAATGCTCTTCCAAGTTGAAGACCATTTTGGGAACCGTCAGTCTATTAGTTATCAAAAACGAGACTGGCATTGCTGTGAAACACTGATGAGCATTATGTAATGTCTAAATTTAAACTTCTTCTCAAGTCCAAAGGCTCTCCACCACTCCCCAAGTAGCCCATTGCTTTCCTCCATTTCTTTTCTCTCTCACTCCTGTGCAAAGCCTATAGACTACCTCTCTGCTCCTGCACAAACCTTTGACTTTCAGAATTCTTTTTTTTTTTGCTTTGCCCAAAGAAGCTCTTCCTGAAAATATCATTTTTTTCCACTAGCAGATGAAAATAAGGGAGTCAATGGGCATAAGAGGACCAACTGGCAGAGGGCAATGGCAGAAGTCATAAGGAGAAGGAGACGCAGTGGGCAATTAGGATGCATAGGCAAGGCAAGCATAGTATGAATACATCACAGACATTTAATTTGTATAGACTATGCTCCAAAGCTTTATTGTGTATTACCCAAATAAAATCACTGTGACTTGTTTCTCAGAAAAACTTAAATAATATTGTACTTTAAATGTTAATTAAAAAAAGGATGAAAACAAAAAAAGGTAGTGTGTTTTGAAAGATCAATGCTTGAGTGTTCCCTAATTAAACCATGCAGATTTGGCTAATTTGTCCTCATACTATTTTAAAAAACTTTACACTTTTAAGTTCTGAACTTTTGTATATTCCCTAACAAAATGCATTAAATTAGATTCAGTTAAAATATCTGTAAGACTATAATGTCTTGTTTATTTCTGAAATAAGGTTTATTTTCTCTTATTTCTCTTTACAAATAATGTACATTCTCAGACTCACGAGGTGAGTCTTAGGTGGGAGCTAAAGCTGTGTGCCCACATTCAATGTTCATGTCAGTTTTATTTCCCAGAACCTGATTGTCCACTTCCTTGGAGATTACCCATAAAAAGGATCGAACCTGGAGTGGGTTGCCTATTAGCATTTTGCCTTTTAAATTTTAATCTATATGCCCTTAAGAATGAGGGTAGAAACCAAGGACTGCACATAGAGGGGTCTGATTGTTCAAGCAGCATGTGTATGGTAGAGGATTGCAAAATCAATCATCAATAGGAGGAGAGGACCTCGGCCCTGTGAAGGTTCTGTGCCCCAGTGTAGGGGAATGCCAGGGCCAGAAAGTGGGAGAGGGCGGGGTGGCAGGCATGGGGAGGGGGGAGGCAACAGGGGTTTGATTTTGTTTGTTTTTTTTGTTTTTTGGAGGGGAAACTGGGAATGGAGAAATTCGCATATAAATAAAAAAAAAAGAAAGGAAAATAAAAAAAAAAGAATGAGGGTAGAAAGCTCTCTGCGCACTTCATGAGGTGGTTGCTGTCATTAACTTTGAAGTAAAATGAACTTTGCTTCAGTGATAAATGATAAATTATAATGATTTGGCAATGATTTGGAAAGGACAGGCACACTTGTAGACATGGTACCTCCCCCATAGATGATAGGGGCTCATCAGCTTTAGCCAACCTTACTTGAGTTCAGTACTAAGAATAGACATATCTGTCTGTGCATCATAGTTTTTCCTGAAAATCTACATACCAAAACTGGGTATGATGGCACATGTGTGTAGTCCTAGTGCCCATAAGACAGAAAGTTCACAGTCAAACTGTCTGTGTACATCAGGATGTTCGATCCATTCTGTACTATAAAGTGAGATCCTGATTCAAAACTGAATGAATGAGTGAATAAATAAAGTTAAGTAAGTATGAGAGATTTAGGGTTTATGGTGCTACCAGAGCATCTGTTATCATATATTTAGCATAGGGCCATGAGCTGCCAATCAATCTCAGCCCTCTGTGACAGGTAGGGAAAAGAGAAATGAGGGCGGGAAGGCCCAGCTCTTGTCCTTCCTTATTCAAATCCTGAGTTCTGTCCTCCTGAATTGGGACACCTAAAACTTCTCACCATATAACAATCTTGTCTCACATTTGTATTAGCCATGGTTGTATTGGTTTATGTCACTTTTGGGGGGTACTTTTTTCTCTGGACCCAGTTTAATTCTCATGTTTGTGATAAAACATATGTAAAATAGGGCCATACTGTCGAGCTTCAATGACTCAGTAATTTGCTTTTATTGGTAACTTGTCCACGTGCCATCTCCTGCTTCCGTTCACAAGTATACTCCCCAGTCTAGACCTCATGTCAGTATCCTACTAGGACCCACGGTTCAACCGGTGGAAACTGGGATGTCACTGAGGAACACAAGGCAGGGTCTCTCTCTCCGTCTGAAGCACAGCAAAGAGAGCCAAGTGTGCCACAGCTTCTCCCCAGCTCATGGGAGTCACTTTGTTTGTTAAAGAGTTTGGGGAATCTGAAGGTCATGTAAATTAAATGTGAATCATGGTGTTCAGCACAGTATAGGATGCTCCTCATTAGAATACATGATTATTGAAAAAGGTCATTAGCTACGGGTCATTAGCATAGGAGAAACCACCCTCTCTTCAGTGTGATTCCTGCATTCTCTACTCATTCTTGACATGAAGTGACCAATCACTGACTCCAGATCTTTCTCCAAACTTTTTTAAAGGTTATTTGTTATATTATTTGGCTGTTTACATTATTCTATTATTTTATAATTAGCAATTTTTTTCCAAATGACCCTTCAAACTGTTTTGTTTAGATCAGAGCAGGGCTTAATGAAACTTGATTTTCTTGTATTCTTGGATCTTACCACTAGTGAAATGCATATACTGAAAAGTAAATGCTTGGCTTTAGAGACCAAGAGTCTCTGCAAAGATAACTATGATTATGCTTAATGTTGTGACCTATGAGATGTGCTGTAGTGACTTTAATAAAATGCCCAAGTTATTTTCAAAACGCTCAGCATTTTCTTGAGTTAGATACTCCATGCATTCTCTCTAAATCACGTGTGTTGTTCTGTGCCCCTGCCCCAAATACCAGCTCTGACAGAATCAGAGGCCAGCAGTGGGCAGTATGGCAGTGGACAGAGAGCATGGAGATCTTGCTTCATGGCAGCCCTCCCTCACATTTAGAGATCTGATGTCCTGTTTCCTAGGGACTCTTCACCTTGAAACTCAGAAGTAGATTCACTGAAAACTTTTGATCTTTAACTCGAATAGAAGAGTTAAAAGCATCCTGAGTTCCCTCCAAAGACAGAAAATATCTACTTTCCAGCACTGTGTTCTCCAATACAGTTTCCACTAGCATGTGACTGTTCACATTAAAAAATTTTTTTTCAAGTTCTCCATAGCTGCTGCATTTGCCATATATCAGCACTGCAGTTAAGAAGGTTGGCTAGCACAAATCCATCAATGCAGACTGTCTCTCATTTAAATCTGCCCCTTCATGTGCTCTCTGCTTATACTAAAGCTGCTGGTTAGCAGGGGTCTTGGAAAGTCTTGGGTAAAAAATTATGTACCAGAACCTCTTTGAATACCCCTAGTAAAGTCACTTTACAAATGTACAAACTTCACAGAAGCACTATGGTCTGACGCCACATTCACAAACACTGGTAGCTCAGGTTAGCGTCATTTCATGGCTCACATTTCTAAAGCAGCAGCTTTGCCTTGCATTTCAAGGAATTGATGAAATCACCGAAAATAATGTTTACATGAGTCGAAAGCAATTTTTTCCAAATCTGAATGGATGTTAATGTTATGGCTCCACAAATTTATTTATGAGCCTCTGGAGTAAACTGGCTAGCAACGTATAGTTCATGCACAAAAAAATCATGCCACAGAAAGAGAGATGGTAAGTTACTGTTTATAAGGAAAAGGTACTTTTATGACCATACATATAATTAAGGAAGTTAATTTTTTAAAATCCATACTACTTAAATCTCTTCAAGGGTTTTAAATGGCAAACAATTCATTCTAAGTTAAATTATGTATGTACCACAAGTAACCAAATATTTGCCAAAATGTTTTGATTCTTTTGATGTACCGTAGATGCTATCTTCTGTTTTGCTGAACACATATACGCAAACAAACCCTCTCTGCCATGTCCCTAATGGCAACAAATGTTTTTGGGAGGGAGAGTGACATTAAATGGCCTAAAACATGAAATCAAAACACTCTGCTTTTGATTTGGGTAACTAAACCCCTTCACTGCTAATTCGACTGCTAGCTGTATTTATCAGTGATATTAAGTGTCCTATATGGTCTCTTAAGAGAATGAGTGTTTAGGCTCATCCTTCAACAATATGCCTGGCTTCATGGATAAAATGAATTGTTGGCTTAACATGGAGGATAGAAAGGAGAAAGATAAATGGTAGCAGGAAACTGTTAAGGAGTTGTGTTCTAAGATGAGCAAGGTTATGAGAGGACTTTTTTCTGTGAAGGATGCAGGAGAGAGGGAAGTGTCCTAAATGAAACATGGATTGCGAGAACAGGAGAAGACCTTGCCAGGGAAGGTGACTTAAGAGCTGCAGTCAGTTCTCTTTCATTGTGGTCTCCTTGGTTTCTGTTATCTCTAAGGGAACAGGGTATGGTTGGTGTTCTCAGTGTTGGCAATGTTAAAGGAAAAGTGAATGCTTCTTATGAACTCTATACAATCTGAAAAAGAAAATGAATCACTTAATGAATTTTGATAAATGCAGAACATGTAAAAGCCATTTTTGTTTTTATTACCTGCCCCCTAGGTATTTAGTGTATAACCACTATTGAAGAATGTTGAGTAAAAGAGATACAAAATACATAATAACCTGCTGAGATACCTCAGTGATGACAGAAGATTCAGGAGGAAAACACCATCAGGTTACTGCAATAATTCAGTCCTGGAGCTAGAAGGATATGCACTAGAGATGAGCATTTAAAAAATAAATCTAGTTCCATCCATTTGCCTACAAATTTCATGAATTCACTGTTTTCAATAGCTGAGTAGTACTTTATTATGTAAATGTACCACATTTTCTGTATCCATTTCTCTGTTGAAGGACATCTGGGTTCTTTCCAGTTTCTGGCTATTATAAATAAAGCTACTATGAACATAGTAGAGCATATGTCCTTATTACATGTTGGAGCATCTTCTGGCTATATGCCCAAGAGTGGTATAGCTGGGTCCTCAGGTAGTACTATGTCCAATTTTCTGAGGAACTACCAAATTGATTTCCAGAGTGGTTGTACCAGCTTGCAATCCCACCAGCAATGGAGGAGTGTTCCTCTGTCCCACCTGAGGATTCATCCCATATAGACTTATCAAACCCAGACAGTATTGTGGATGCCAAGAAGTGCATTAAACTGAGTGTGGGGTCACCAATAGAGGAGTTAGAGAAAGGACTGAAGGAGTTGAAGGGGTTTGCAACCCCATTGGTAAAACAACAATATCTACCAACCAGACTCCCCAGAGCTCCGAGGGACTAAGCCATCAACCAAGAAGTTCACATGGCTCCAGCTGCATATGTAGCAGAGGATGGCCTTGTCAGACATCAATAGGAAGAGAGGTCCTTAATCCTATGAAGGCTTGATAGATGCTCCAGTGTAGGGGAATCGAGGGTGGGGAGATAGAAGTGGGTAGGTGGGTAGAGGAACCCCTCACTGAAGCAGAGGAGGAGTTTTCTGGGAGGGGGAGAAAACTGGGAAAAGGAGATAACATTTGAAATATGAATTAAGAAAATATTCAATATAAATAAGTTAATAGATAGATAAATAGATAAATCTAAATTTCCAAATAAAGAAATAAAGAGCAAGTGAAGACACTTTGAGGCAATTTTTGGCCTTTGAGTTTTACATTGTACCTCAGACTTACCCTTAGGGAGAGCCCAGAAGGGAAAATTCACACACTACAACCCTCTGGGATGCCACATGGGATCCATGAATGGGTTGATGGACAGGGGATGGCCATTAGCAAGGGTAAGGTGGGAGGAAGGAAGATGGTTAATCAAATGCTGGCGAGCATTCTGCCCCTCCTTCTGCACTCTGCCGAAGAATGGAGATTTTCTGTACCTGTGAGAAAATCAGGAAAGTAAAGAGAGACTAAAACCCCAGTGCCCCACAGATGAACAGCCTAAAAGGCAGTGTGCTGAGAATTCTGGGGTCATTGTCTGAAGGCTCCTGAGGTTGGGGGAGGGAAACGTTACTTCTCCAGCAGCTGGGAAAGTCCTGTAAGGCTTTGAGGACAAAGAACCAAGAGGGACAAATGAGTCAAGCCCTCAGCCACTCAGGGCAACCCAGTGTCTGTCTCCTCGCTGGATGGAAGGGCTGCTCCAAAGAGGAAGTCACCAGTGGGAAAGCCAGCTCCTGTGAGTATAGTTTGCAGACCTCTACACCTCTGTCTAGTAGAGTTCATAGACCCAATGTCAAATTCGGTTCAATCTACTTTCTTCATTTTGAGATTTGAAAGTCTTATAAGCTGTACTTAGAACCACTGCTTATAGATTAGGAGAAGGAGAGTAGAAAGAGATTTGGTGAGATTGGGGTAGATAATGGAAGAGAGGGTGAAGGGGGGAGAAACACTATAATAGAAAGGAGATAGGCCAAGCAGGTTCAATGTGTGATAGTTCTGCTCAGTCCCCATAGTGGGGTTCCCTAAGTGCTCCATGCGCTCCTCCTTTGATCATATTGATTTTGAGGTTTCTGTAGATTTCTGACTTGTGTGACCCAATAGCCTTTAAAGTCAAGGTAATTTGAACTTCCAATGGATGTTAAGAACAAGGAACAGCAGCATGCAGAAGAGAAAATGGGTATTGTTAGTGTGGCAGGCACATCTAGAGAAAAAACACAACACAGCTAGTGGAGAGGAGGACAGAACAATGATGAAGAACATGAGCAGTAAGAATTTTGGTTTCTTTGAAAACATAGAAGTATTATAAGGATATGTTTGTTTGTTTGTTTGTTTGTTTTAATCCCAGGTGTGGGATATGTGACTGCCTCAGATTATCCATAGCAGCTATGATTTGACAGCTACAGAGAGTTTCTACTAGTGTGTTGTTTGAAATTTTAGGAACTCTTCAGAGGGTATAAAAATGCTAGAGTTCCAATACAAGAGTCTGATTGGCTAATTGGAGGTTGGATGCTGTTGGTTGTTGTTGGTGGAGGTTTGTTGCAGTTTGTGAAGTAGCTAGTGCACTTAGGTATCTTAAAGGTGAAGATTAAACTTGCCCCAAGGAACTCAATGCCCCTAATCAGCAGAACGTAGTCTAACAATATTGTTGCCCCTTCCCCCATCCTTGTTTCTCTCCTACTTAGGGTTAAAAGGTTTAAAGGAAAAAGGAGGGTTAGAGTTGGATGGAAGAAGGAAAGAACCCACAAAGTAGCAAACAATCCAGCCACAAATGTGCACACAGGATATAGAGAGATGGGAGTTAGGGTAGAATACCTTAACAGCAAGGCTGCTGGCCAGAGATATCCTACTACAAGGTTAAAAATAAAGTATTTGCCACAAAATTTCTCAAGATAGAAAGTACATTGGTGGTTGCTTTGTGCCAGAAGGGTGTGGGGAAGAAGGGAGTACATACTGATGGCACAAGAATACTTAGTTTCTTTACTGAGTGTATGAAAAAAGTGGCCATGCTTTTATAGCCTGTAAATTTCATGAGAAACAATTATTGTACATTTAAAAGATGAACTGTAAAGGGTACAGGTTATATTTCAATAAGCTATTTTAAAAAAAATTCCTCAGCATGCAATGAGAATAGACAAATGAACAACTATATTTCATCTGAAAGGCTCTCTCTAGTAGATAAGAATGCCATTCTTCTAGTTGATCAAGAACAGTCTTGTAAATGCAGGCTGAATTCCAAAAGGGAAGCATCCTTGGCTATGGCAGTTGAGCTCCAACCTGGAGCACATGGAGGAGAGGTGCAGAGATGTGAAGACAGCAAAAGACCAGTTACCTCTGGATCCACAGGGCCATGCTCACTGACTTGTGACATATGACCCAAATGATTGTGTTTAATACACACAACGAAAACAACCTGAAAAGCCTCTGTATTTCCTCGCTCACCCACAGGACTCTAGGATAGGTTACAGTCCTGAATAGCTTAGTACATTGCTTTCTAAATAAATACATAAATAAATAAAATCAACTTTGTTAGCTTAATAATCAATTGTTAGCTAATTAAAGTGGAAAAAATCAATGACTTTTAAATACACTTCATTAGGACAAGATTTGGTAAATGAAGGGGATGTGATTAAGGATGCACAGATTTCATTAAATTAGCAGATATTATCATGATGCTGATTCAAAAGACAACAGCAAGAGCTTACTATCCTGGAGCTCTGGCTCTCAGACACAAATAAAATAGTCAGAAAACATTTTGATATAGTAACTACAGTTGTTCCCATTTTGCAACTAAGTAGCTGAATGTCTGCAGGTCCTGAATATTATCAAATATGACTATATGAAAAAACAATTCTCTTTTTAGTATTAGAACTTTTCAAAGATCTTCACTTTAAAAGATAGCATTGGTATCAAGTATATTCTCCAAATCTAAGTTGAGTTAGCTTCAGTTAGGGCTAAAAAGTTCTTAGACAATATAATTTTTAGCAGTTCTAGGAATCAAACTCAGGAGCCCTACATGTTTCACAATATGAGTTTCTTCAAAAAACTAAAACAACTAGGGAATGCAAGTCATCAGGTAAAGGTGCATGCCCCATAACCCTAGCTTTCTCAGTTCAATCCTTGGAACACATGTAAAGGTGGAAGTAGAGAACAGACGTCACAGGGTTGTCCTCTGATGTCCACATGTGCTCAGTAGCATATATACCACTCCCCATTCTGCATGCACTCAAACACAAGCAATAATGAATACATTTATAAAATGTAAAAAGAACTACCTTATAGTGCAGCACAGCCTCTGCTAGTTATATGTCCAAAGGAAATAAAGTCAGTGTGCCAAAGAGACCTATGCAGGCCTGTGCTCACAGCAGTCTTCACAACAGTCAAGGCATCTAAACAATCTGTTCTGCGACAGCAGAATAGACTTTGAAATGGAGTACAATTCATCCACAGAAAGAATAAAGTCCTTTCATCACTACAGTCTTCATGTTGCATGAAATAAACCAGGCACAAAAGGGCTGGTACTGTAAAATTTCCCCATGTAAAGTAGTACTATTGCTGCCATGCTGACCTAACCCATTGCTATTCCCCAGGCTCTGAGTATTGACTGTGTAGTGTCTCATCTCAATCATAATAAGAGCCAATCATTCTGTTTATTCAGATATGAGAAATATGAACAACCTCAGCATCCGACTCTTATTTGTGATAACTCAGTACATACTTCCTACTCATGAACCATCACTTCATGCTAATCCGACATAGTAACCTCTGAACTAAACCAACAGCCAAGGCGTTCCCACACAACAGAACCAAGTTTGTCCAATGTGATGGATGCTGCTCACAGGTGAGACAGACAGACAGACATGTCTGTCCATGTTCCTCTATAGGAAGAAGCAGCTGCTTTGTCTCTGATTTGGGAAGAGCAGAGTGAGCAGTGGCACTTCTGCTCTCTGCTCAGTTCCACTTACACACCTCTTCTTATGATTCATGCTAAATACTTTACAAATTCTATTTCATGTATTTGTTGATCATGTCCCCTGCCAAGAAAACCATACTCAAAATCTGAAAATTTGAGTGCTGATCTAAATCCCAAAATACAATGATTCAGCATATGCAAACTTTATTTCATATAGAAATCATTGAAACATTGTGTAAGGTTTCTGGAGGCTATGTATGATGATGTATATATGAAACATAAATGAACTTTCTATTTAAATGTGGCTTTCATCTTGAAGATACTCTAGTATATATGTGAAGATATTTCTAAACATAACAAAACACTTCCATTTCAAAATGTTTCAGATTAAAAAAATATTCAACCTACTGCACTATGTCCTCATCTCTTGAATTTAGAGTTGTTTCCTATTAACTGCACATATTTGTAGAAATTGAAGAAATAAGACATGTAAAACATTTTTTCCATTCAGGCAAAAACATTTTTTTCTCTTTTTCCCTACTCTCTTTCTTCAAATGTACCCAACCACTGTCTTTTTGAGGCCTATCTGACTACTTAGCCATTTCTTGTCCTCAGACTAAACCACACCCCGGCCAGAACTTGTTTTTATACTTTTTAGGCTGTATTCCTCAATGCTCCCCAGACTTCCAAACCATCATACAATACTGGTTACTCTATACTGTGTAAACTGTTCTACTTGGGCCTCTTTTTCCTTTCTTGGTCCAGTTCTAGCTGACAGTGTGGTTCTGCATTTCTGCCTAGCCACTGGAGTATTGAATAGCTACCATTATCGATACACCCTTCAGTGAGGCAAAATGTAGGGGCATAGACTACATTTCTTCCTTGTTGCTAGGGTGACAGGCTCACAGGACTTTGACATGACACTCAGGGAAGGCAAATATGCAGTCTAAAATAGGGGTCCCAGCCCATGCTTCTCTGGGTGAGAAATAGTGGGACTGGGATGGAGGACTGTTGCTGGGATGGAGGCCTGCAATGAAGAGCCCAGGCCGGAAGGAATCTGGCTTAGCTCAAAGTGGAGAGGAGGTCCTCTGTGAGATATTTAAGTGCTGGGAAGGTCTACCTCCATGGTGGTCCTTGATATAGGAGACATTCTTTGCTTATCCGAACTGTTTATTCATGGTGGGTGAGGATGCATACGACTTACTCATGATGAACCAGAGATTAAATACCTTTTGAAGGAAAGGATGCCTAGGAAGAGATGTTTATTAGCTAAACGCTCAGGGCTCCTAGTTACCTCATGGCATGGAGAGCTCTAGGTTCTTCCCTATGTGACCTGTTATCATGGCCCTCTTAGTGGGGTGTGGTGGCCATGTGCTCTAGGACAGGAATCTGGTCATTCTCAATTATGAGTTTTATCAGGGTCCTGAACTTTGCTACCAGTTCTTCTGCTTTATGACAGTCTACTGCCCCACATGACACTAGCCCATCCATGTCACTGCTTTATTGCACATGAGTATTCCCTTCCAGGTTTCTTCATCATGTAGACAAGGGAGCTGTGTCTAGTCACATATCCTTGAAATCAGTGTATGAGGATCTCCACTCTGACAGGGGCTCTAGTGCGGAGGCTAACAGTTCTTCCTGGAGTCAGATTTACCTGCAACTGAAGATTAGTTGTGTTGGTTAATTTTGCGATCATGGGCAGACCCTTAATTTCTCTCTCAACTCTTTAAAAAGTGGGATGCATAACAGTATACTGTAGGTGTTACAAGGATTAGAAGTTACAGATGCAAAGCACGGTGTATGGCACTCCAAGCTTGAAACATATTACTATTCATGCATATCAACACACATGACCCAATTATTTCCACAGTCTGACCAATGACAAGAGTGGTTCTGTGCTTTGTCTACTAAGTGAAACTTCAGTGCTTTATCCACAAAATGACTCTCATTATGACTGTGCACAAAGCAAGGCATGAACAGTTGTATTCTGACTGAACAAGGGATCAGAAAATGCTAGAAAACTTTATAAGAAGCCTTTGGGATAAGCATATCATGTAGTATGAGCTATTTAGCATCACTAAATTCAAGAGAAGCAAAAAACAGGCATCTGATGTAGCTGGAGTAGCGCCAGCTTCAAGGCCAGAGTCTTCTTATCAAGAAAGACAAAAGATCTGGATATTGAAAAGACAGATAAGATGAAACAGCAACGATTTCCCATTACAGCAGAGATTAGATGATGCATGCTCCACTTTGGAGCAAAGTAATTATACAAATGTTTCTGTTTGGTCAAGGAGAGTAGCAAAGGCCTGTTAGGACTGCTTGCAGCAAGAAAAATCTCAGAAAAAAAATGATCTTAAGCAAAGGGGAAAACCATTATCTCTGAGGTTCTCAAAATCAGGAATTCTCAGGTTTAAAGTATAGGCATACCACATGGTGATCTAATTAACTGTGGTCCCAATGGGCTACAGTAGAACAGAGAGATGGTGCATGAATCTGCTCATCTAACAAGCAGGTTAGTGCAAACATAGAGTAGCAAAGCTGCAAGGGTCCTGGGTGGCAAGGCAAAGTCAACTGCAGTTCATCAGCTCATAGTAAATTGACAGGCAGTAACTTTTGTTTCCTTCTACCATGGAGCATTGTACTGTGTCTCCATACATACTCTTGTACACACCCCCACACACAAACATTTTAGAAACTATTTGAATACTGTTATTGGTGAAAGGTCCCATGAATGACAAAGGTGGCACCTCACATGGGGTCTTTAGGGGCTGCTATCTACAATGACAGAAGTAAGAGCATACAACCCATCATGAAGCCCTTATTATTCAGTTTTACCTTTCATTAATACCTTTGTGTTAAGCCTTTATTTGGAATGCCTATAGGTCCAGTATCTGTCTCTGCTCCCATCCTGCAGGTCCAAATGACCAGATGACTTTTTACCAGTAAGAGCATCTGATCATTCAGACCTACAGGATGGGAGGAGAAAAAACGAATCACTATCATGAAATATTAAAACGTAGGATGAAGTGAGACATTTAAAGGGTGACTGAGGCTTAACTTCATGAGCAGATTAACCAATTCATGCAGCTATTGGATTGGTGAATTAATTATCTCAAGTGATGGTCTGATTGAAAGCCAATTCCCTAGGTTTTCCATATTTCCCGTCTTTCACCATTTGTTTTACTTACTTTTCTATTGCTGTGATAAGACACCATGACCAAAGCAACTTATAAAATGAAGTGTTTAATTTGGAGCTTTAGCGTTTCAGAGAGTGAGTCCATGATGGCAGAGCCAAGGCATGGCAGAAGGAACAGCTGAGAACTTATATCATGATCCAAAAGTTGCAAGCAAACAGGAATACTGGCAACAGTATGAGTCTTTTGAAACCTTCATGCCCACCCACAGTGACACACCTCCCATACAAGGCCACACCTCCAAGCAAACAGGAATACTGGCAACAGTACGAGTCTTTTGAAACCTTCATGCCCACCCACAGTGACACACCTCCCGATACAAGGCCACACCTCCTAATATTTTAAAGTTTTACCAACTGGGGACAAGTATTTAAATATATGATTTTTGTGGGGGAGGCATTCTTGTTCAAACTGCCACATCATTAGATACCCTCTACTGCTGGAGGACCCAGTCATACCAAGGAACACCAACTACTCGGTGCAACCCTATTTAGCTTAAGAGAAAACTTTCTCTTATTCCCTTTAGGATGAGATCCAAGGTTTTTACTTGGTACTGCCCTCCTAGAACCACATGCAACTCCATCCCCTCTTCATATTCTCACAGCAAATCTTGCTCATGTTGCCCACTCACCTTACTCCATCCTTTGACTTTGGAGTTCACCAACATCCACAGAAATATATATGTATCACATTTGTACCAGTTGCAGTAGAGCAGTTTGAGCTTGTGTCTCCAACAGTACATCATCAAGTCACTAAAGACAACAAATATCCCACAGCCAAGATAGGAGTTATGATCTTTACAAATGATGGGGTATGCTAGAGAAGAAACCAACTAAGAGAACACAAAGATAATTTTCATAGTATTTTATGTCCATGGACATCCAGGCCCTCTAGCAATAGCAGAGAACACAAGGCAGTGCTGCTTCCTGGCCTCAGACTTGCAAGAATGGGAGAGGATGGTAATCTTTTTGTCAGAATTTGCATAGAGGGATAACTCCCTCATGAGTGTAGTAGTATCATCTGACAAAGTCTTTTTCTTGACTCCAAGTATAGAATGACCAGCCATATAAGCCAAAAACAACAATGTATGTTTTTCTTTAAAACAAAAGCCTTTTGTTCTTTCCATTGTCAGAGCTCTGAAGGTATGTGTGTCTTCCCAGGATTTTGATGAAAAGCACTTTACTTGACAAGAGATTAATATTTCTTTATTTGTGCTCCAAAGCTCATGAGTGTCTTTGGGCTATAAGAATATTTGTAAAAAGCCTCCATTTGTCTTAGAATCATGTTACTGAAGAATTCAAGGAATTCTGTTATAGACAGGGCTGTTAGTAAGCAGACACATAGGGCCAATTATTGCTTCCCAAGAGCAGCTGTTTCTTTCAATGCCTGTCAATGTTCCTTCTAAATCAATCAAGTCCTTCCAGTGAAACTTACCCAGAAATATCCATAATCTCCAATCATCCTGATTCATGCCTTTTACACAACCTAGAATAAATTCTGTTCATTAGTGAACTCCCTATGTAGAGGAGGTCCTTCACACCCAAACTAGACACGTGATATAAGCTCAAACTGAACATTCTCTGTAATGTGGCCTCTCTGATTGGGATCAGTGTTTCTTGTGTAAATCTGCCTAATTTTCCCACCAAAGCCCTTTGCTTTAAGAATGATCTTTGTGTGCCCCTTACTTGCTATAAGTAGTAAACCTCTTTTCTCTCTTTTATGGCCTGGTTGGACCTGCTGCCTTTGCTGTCAACCTGCTGCAATGAGTTACAGCTAGATAAACCTAAAGCAAATACATGTCCCTCAAATTCCCATCCTCGGTCCCCTTCGGGATCAAGTATACCCGTTTGTACATTTCCACAGGAAGCAGCTACATGAATAGCAAAAGATGCCCCTGATACCTTTGTTACCTATGTCAGTTTTCTTTAAGGAGACTCTGGAAGACCATTTATTTGCTGCTTTGTTCAAAGAAGTAAGGGATCATCTGCCTGGTTCATTACCCAGATGATATCCCCAAGCCTGTATTTACTTCGATGGCTTCTTTTCTGTGTAGTAATTTGACAAGGTTCAAATAAGTGGAGGATGCCTCCAGTCACCCTAGACAGCTTAACCTTCTTCTCTTTGTTACAAAGACACATGATGCCCTTATAAAATGAAATCATGTCTGTTTGCTTCTAAGACTATTTTTGGACCTTCAGTCAGAGAAAAGTGACATACTTGACTGCAGTGAAGCCTAGGTTGCTCGTGCTAACTCAGCAGCTGTGTGCATCTTTGAGTCTCAGCTCCGGAGTGTGAATGCTTCCTTGCATATAAGAGCTATAACTGAAGAATTCCAGTGGAATATCCCCTCTGCTTAAGAGTAGTGCTCCTCTGTAGGCATCAATATTTCCCTTCAGTGAGAAAAAATGGTTTAAAGTAGAAAAGGCTGAGCTGTGACCTAGATTCTTGTATGCCTCAGAATTCTATGTGGGGCTGCCGCCATGTTGCACTGATGCAGGTTTCCTATTCAGGTTCCTCAAATGGATGAAATGTTCCTGTGGGAGAGAAACTACATAGTATCTATATTTTAATTCTCCTTAATTTACAAAGTGATTCTGATTCAAAACTTAAAAAAATAACAAATTATCACTCGGATGTATATATACACACACATATGTATGTATATCTTGGATGTATGTGTATAAATACATATATATTATATATTATTACTTGGGTACTCACATATACATGTATATGTATATGTGTATATATATGTTTTGTGGTTTTTTAATTTTTGTCTTTTGAGACAGGATTTCTCTGTGTAGCCCTGGCTGACCGAGAAGTTACTCTGTAGATTAGGTTGACTGCGAACTCAGATATATACCTACTTCTGCCTCTGCCACCTGAGTACTGAAATCAAAGGCATGGGCCACTACTGCCTAGCTGGCTGTGTATATTTCAAGCAAGACATGTCACATAAATCAAAGTATGCCCGATTTCTCTAGCTAATTTGAAGAAGCATTGATTGATAGGTATTGTTTGGCTGAAGAAATGAGTACTTAGAAAACAGCATTATATGAGTTTTGGGTGGAGATCCCTAAAAGAAAATTTAAACTTAATTGATAAACTTTCTTCTTTAGCAGTGAAGAGAGTAGAATAGGAAATTAGTGAACTTCTCTGGGTTTGACTTGGCTTGATTGTTAATGGGCCTCTGTTCTCCCTACCAATCTACCCTGGGCCAAAATACACTTCTTTTTAAGTCTACTCCAACTGACTTAAGTGGAGAAAGATTTAGCGCATGATATTTAGGGAGTAATAAAGGAATGAAGCACAGATGTCCCAAGGGCAGAAGCAATGCAGCTGGACACAGAGGCCGCACTGCCACCTGCTAAGCTACAGGAGGACAACAGAGATGGACAGGATACTGCAGTCCCTCTCAGCACCCCTGGAAGAGCACAGCCCAAGCTGGTACCCAAAGGCCACACTGCATCATGGGCTTCCTCTGGCAGCACTGCCCTTTGAGCTGCACGAAAGGACTGAAACCTTTACTCTTATTTTTTTTTCATAGTTTTCTAGTGTCTGTCACCTAAAATATGAAGATGAGAACTGACATAGCTATTTGGGGAGCCAGCTCTACTATTTTCTATATAAACTAAGGAGTTCAAAAGAGAAAACCAAAACCCCCAAAACCTCAAGCACTTTGGGGCCACATTAAGAGGCTCAAGCAAGTGCAGTGACACAGAGCTGTGAGTAGACAAAAGGGCTCACCCCCAAACACAGATTTTAGATAGTGTGAAAACACACAGGACTTCAGACAAAACAAAAACAAAAAGCAAAAAACAAAACAAAACAAAAAAAGATTCACTTGTCTTTATTTTCTTTATGAACTGTCTGTGCATGTTCTTAGCTCATTTTTTCATGGATTATTACTTGTCAGTTTTTCTGATTAGCTGGGGAGAATTTTCTTAAAATGTGTACTGAAAGTTGTTTCTCTCCTTTTCCATTTGCCTTCAGCTGCTGCTGATTTTCTTTATATTTTGTAACAGAATTTTGCAGTCTTCATAGACAAATCAACTCATTTGAAGGGAAAGAAAAATGCCAACATGTTGAAAATTTGTAAACCAATAGAATTTAATGACTGTGTCACTATAAAACAAAGCGAAAGAAAACAAAACAACAAGAAACCTGATAAATCATATTTTTTCATTGCTAATTTGGGGCATATTTATTTTTCCCATCCGCAGAATTTCTAGAAAAATAAATGTACGATAAAACTTATTTGAGTTTAAAAGAACTTTATAACATTAGCAGAGCCTAGGTACCTGCCTCACACTCTGATGAATGATTGAGGGTGATATTTCAAGCCCAGGGAAACTACTCCTGTAGAAAATGACAGTGATCCCATGTTACACTTGAAAACCTCGTGTACACTTTCTACTTACAAACAAGGATACCAAGAAAGGGCAGGATGGCATGTGTGTCTCAGAAAAGAGGCAAAGCAAGCTGGACTTTTATGCCATTGGATGCCTCAATGGTATCTGAAACAGAGAACTCATTTCCAAGTTACAGAAGTTAAGTGCAACTGTAATAAAAACACATGTAGCTTTAAATGTTCTTGAGAATATGTGTTTAATATGATAAAAAATTAACTGAACTAGTGAAAAGAGACACTTTTATACCAGTAGAAACAGGTTAACAATAATTGGCTTTAAGTCCAGTGGCAGTCAGGCGTTAGAAACAGATTAAGAGAACCAGCAATTGTCAAATGGTTAAAGCCTCTTTGAGCCTTGCATGGGTGTGGGAGTATTCTGTTTCCTCTAGGGGTTCCAACAGCTGAAGACAAAGGGAGAAGTTTCTGTTCTGTCAAGGCCACTTATAGGTCTCAAGAGCAGACTCTCCAAAGAGAGGCAGAAACAGCAAGTGAAAGTGAATGACCAAGAACTACAGGAACAGACAGAATTCCTGCTGTTCAGAAAAAACTGACACTGCAAGCAGGCAGAACCCCGTCGGGGTGTGTGTTTGGAAGCTGAGCAGCACAGTACTAAGATTATAGCACTAGGACTAGCAAGATGTCTCAGTGGATAAATGCACCCACCCATAAATGCATGCCTGAAGACCTAGATCTCCAGGAACCACATGGTAGAAAGTGCAGACAGACACCTATAGGTTGTCTTCTGACCTGCACAAGCCCCAAACAGCAAATGCATTTCTTCAAGCCCCCTACACACACACACACACACACACACACACACACACACACACACACAATTACAATGTAATTTAATTTAAGACTCCTTAGTTAAAAATTTTTGAGTAGTGTGGTCTACAAAATGACAGACCATATTTAAGAGACTTCATGGGGCTAGAAAGATGTAACAGTTGTTATGAGCATTTGCTGCTCTTACGAAGAACCTGGGTTCAGTTTCCAACACACACCTGATGACTAGCCCCAGGGATTTGAGTTTTAGCTTCCTTCAGGCCTCCACAGGCACCTGCACATCTATGGTGTCTGTACATACATACACACAAACAGTCATATACATAAAATAAAGATAAATCTTAAAACCAAGACAAAAACACAAAACTGCAAGAGATTTTAGCTTGTTTTACTTATAGTTGCAAAGGATAAGGGATTGCTATAAACTATTGTTTCAATTGAGAATACTTGAAAAGACAGTGGCTTGGCATTTTTATCCCTTAATCAAGCTGTTAAATGAGAGATGTAGTTTTAGAATCTCGAATAAAGGCACACATTTCCTCATCTGCTCTTCCTCACTCCACAAGGGAAAATAAGAATGAGGCCACCTGTTGTAATTAATCATGGCTATCACACATAGAGAGGCATGGCGTCACTCCCTGCAAACACATAAGCAGGGGCATGTCCTACACACTGTTCTCTGAGGCTTCTGGAAGTGAATAGAGGTATCAGCAGGGTCAACCCTGTTTGTTAAGAGCTGTTTGGCTTGGTCTGTGATGGGAAGGTACTCTATATTCTCAATGGTTGCTGCTCCTGAGATGGTCTCAAAAGAAATTAACAGGCAACCTTAGACAACATAGGGCTACTGGGACCTTGATGCCATGTGGTTCTTTCTCCAAACTCACATTTTGAGCTCAAAGTCTGTCTGATGCTGCAGAAACCTTCTCCTTCCATCCACTGAATAATGCCTACTATAATATTTGACAGGCATCAGGTGTAGCACTGACCATACTTCATAGAGTTGGCCTAGATATTGGCATGCATTGCCACGCCATGGGCAAGATGTCATTCACACTAATAGAACAAATAGAAATTAAGAATGCATCTAACTACTGTTAAGATGAGGGTAAAGTCCTCTGGTAGTTTAAATTCTAATTCTACTCATTTAATTAATCATTTGCTACCCATCATCAGACACTGTCTTAAATGCTGAGGGTTGACATGAACACATCTGTTGCTGTCATTGCGCACAAAAAATATCAGAAAGTGGCAGCATTGAGGAATGTAACTAACAAGTGTGAATTGGCCTGGATTAATGACTTGCTGTTGCTATATCCCATAGAAAGTAGGAGAGGTTCCTGAGCAAGTATAAGCCCACAGAGATACAGGATTCCGATTAGCACATGGGAAATCTGCCCACAGATCCAGGGAACCTAGAGGCCATGGCCTCCCTTCCTGCTCGCCCTTCCCATTCTACATTTCATCTCTTTACACTTTTGTAGGAAAGCTCTTTCCTGTATCCAAACTGAGATCACAGGAAAGGTTAAAGAGACTATGGTTTACTCAAGATAGGAAAGAAAAAGGATGGAAAGAAAGAGAGACAGAGAAAAGGATAAAGAAAGGAAGGAAGGAGAGAGAAAAAAGAGTGGGGGAGGATTTTGCCACAGATCACACAACCTTGAGATTAGATCCAGAGGTCATAGGAATAGTATTCTTTATTACTACTGCTTCTCATTCCTGAAAGAAGATTTTCAGAGACTTTAAATCCAAGCTAGGCAGACTGTTACTTTCCTCCTGAAGCCCTGAAAGCCCACGTTTTTAACAAGTCTCTGAGAGCATGTTCAGAGCCAGGAAGAGCTACCCACTGCCCATTCATGGGTAGTCCCCTCTCTAATCACACACAATTTATTTTCACCACAGAGAAGCAAAGGTCTCAATCCTTTTAAAAGCTAGGAGGCCTCCACCAGATGGAATGACTAATTCTGTTTGATGAAATCAGGAAGGTGTTAATGTCTTTCTCAGTCAGATAGCTATTTGAGAATTGTCAGAACACACCAAAACATCACAAAAAAACTTCAGTTTCCTGAATAACCTCTCAACAATTATAAACCTATCTACTCCTACAACTATTAGAGATATAAAACCCGCTTAGTAACACAGCAAAACAACTCTGTTCATCACATGAACAGGTGTAAGTAATGCTTGTTTGACATCAGACACCAACATTTATCACAAAAGTGTTTCTATCAAGAATTAAATGAACTGGAAAAAACCTACCTAAATAACTTGGGTTAAAACTATTCACATGGGGCTGGGTGGTTGGTGGTGGTGGATTCAAAACCGGCACTCAGGGGGCGGAAGCAAATCAGGTCTGTGAAATCAAGGTCAGCGTGGCCTACAGAACAACTCTCCAGAAAGCCAACGTTATGGGAAGAAATCCTGTCTTGAAACAAACAAAAAAGTATTCACATGGCTATCATTTTTACCACTCATCTAATAGATGAGAAAAAAAAGTAAGTAATTTTCTGCCTTTAAAAATTACAAAAGTCATTCATCTCAATTCTTGATATGATTATAGTCATTCAAATAAAGACCCTATCCCCCCTCTGTGTGTTTGTACATGTATGTATGTGGTATATATTCATGTGTGCACCTGTTCACTGTGCAATTTTATCCTAAAATGAAAAGCACTTGTTTATTTGCCTTCAGTTACTGGTTTTGTTCTGAGACAGGTACCATGTAGCTCAGGCTGATCTTGAACTCCTGATTTGATTTTCTCCACCTCCCAATTGCTGGGGTTATGGTTAGGTGTCAATCACCCTTAATTTATGTGGTACTGGGTAGTAGAACATGAAGCTTTATGCATGCCAGGCAAGCTATTCTGACAGACCCATACAGCTACATCTTAAAGTAATAACTACTAAGCAAGTTAATTCATCCATAAATAATTAATTCCAAAGGCATATAGAAATTTTTCTTGTAATACTTTTTTCTATCACCTTGTAAAACAGAATTGGTACTAGAACTCAATGTTTGGTGTCTTAGGATAATTTCATACAACAATCTCATATTCTAGTATCACTAGAATAATTTAGCTTTTTAATAATTTATAATGTATTGACAAGAACTAACTATGCCATTTATATGATGTAGCACAAATCTTAAGTAATAAATGACTACCTAGCTGTACAGTGTCTGCAACTTGAATATGTTTGTGTCATCTGGAGTCTTCATCTATTCCCCCAACAGAGCTTTATCTGAGAAGGTGCTCAATAGTTAACAAGTGTGGGATGAAAGCTGGTGTGGACATTTTGGGATACAGTTAGCAGATTCCTACAAAACTGAGCATTCTTCTATGTAATCCAGCAGTTGGGCTACTTGGACCCCAGGAAAAATAAGATGAAAATTTATACCCATGTAAAACACTGCATGTAAATATTTATTGAAGCTTTTTTTATAATTAGTACAAATTGGAAACAGTCAACATATCCTTCAGTGGATGGATGAATAAACTAGTGATTAGTCCATATAATGAAATGTTTTTCAGGAGCTTAAAGAGATAAGTTGTCAAGCAATCGAAAGATATGGAGAAACCCCAATTGTATGCTGCCATGAAAGAGACAATAGACAGCAACATGCAAGTGGGACTTCAACTGCAGGACACCTTGGAAAGGAAAAACTATAGACAGCTAAACTAGTCTGTATGGTAATGTAATGGTTAATACATGCCCTTAAATACTTGTTAAGTCGATAAAATATACAATTGTAGGTTGTCACCTTACAATAACATGTCAATAGTCATACTAATTGGAACAAATGCACCATGCTAACCACAACAAGGGACCTGCAAGTGGCATCTGGGGAAAGTGACAGGGGCACAAGGGACAGTCTGTACTTTCCAGTCAACTTTTCTGTAAAATTACTGCTCAAAGGAATTTACAGTGGAATAAAAAGAGGAGGTCTCAAAAGCCCCTTTCTCAGAAGGTTGTTTATGGAACTGTTTTGAACCATGACATAAGAGCATCAAAGGGAGAAGATTCATCCCACCCTAACAATCTGAATGGTTCCTACACATTGTGTCCCTGCAATTCATCTACACAGGTCTTATCTAGGTTTGAATTCACATCCCTGCACAGAAAACAAAGCAAAAACCTCTTCTGACACTGAAGCCTGAGCAATAGTCAAAGTGGAATGGAGTTTTGACCAAGGTCTTTTTATCCTCAACAGGAAACTCAGAAATAAATAACAAAATTAGCCATCTCTGGCTCAGGATACAGGTCATCCAGCAGGCTGGGTTCTGGGAACCTCCAACTTCTCTTGAGAATGTTCTGGCTAACTTGTATGATCATGAAAGCCAGCCCTCCTCATGGGCATGCGTTAATCGCCACTATGCAAGTTCAGGGTGGTTATTACTGACTTGTCACACGCCCATTAATTATCTGCTACACTGTATTTAGATGTAGTCTGGTAAATCTTTTTAATTGCCTAGGCTGCATTTACCAGGCATCTTTATTTAACATGCTTCCAGTTCTGTTTATGTTTATTCCTTTTCCAATAACTCATTAAATAGAGTCTTTAACTAGAACTACCCTACTCTTTAGTGAGAACTCTGTCATGCCCACCCCTTGCTTTTATTTTGTTCATTCATTATAGCGTATTTTAAAGTTCTTAAGTCCTGCTCCCAGCCATGTTTTCATTTCCCTAACTCTGATGAGCATGCCTTCCTGGGTTGTAAAGTAGCATTACACAAACTAGTGCATCCTGAGTCTCTCCACTACACTCAAGGTTACTTGTCAAAAAAAGAAAAATTAAACCACGTTCAGATCCCTTGGAAAATCACTCATAGCCCTGTTCAAGTTCAGATCAAGTTGCCCTCCCCATTTGCTGGAATCCTTTGCCTCAGACCTGTTGTTTAAGCCCTTTATACAGTAAAAGAATGCCTCTATGCCCACTGTGAAGGTTTGGTATATGCTTAGCCCAGGAAGTGGCAGTATTAGGAGGTGTGGCCCTGTTGGAATAGATGTAGCCTTGTTGGAGTAGGTTTGTCACTTTGGGCATGAGCTTTCAGACTCTCCTTTCTGCTTAGAATCCAGTCTTCTCCTAGCAGGCTTCAAATGAAAATATAGAACTCTCACCTCCTCCTGCACCATGCCTGCCTGGATGCTGCTGTGCTCCCACTTTGATGATGAAGGACTGAACCTCTGAAACTGTAAGCCAACCCAATTAAATGTTGTCCTAATAAGAGCTGCCTTGGTCATGGTATCTGTTCACAGCAATGAAACCCTAACTAAGACATGCATGTTCTTTCCTTTCTTCTTGGTTCTTGTTCAGTTGTAACTCAGTAAGTGGTTACCCTATTTTATCAAGCAGTTTTGTTCCTAACCTTCAGGATATAGGCCACCTTTGAACCATAAACTATTAAAAATTCCAGAAACTCTTACAAGCCAGGTAAAACCTGGAATAAGCTAGTACCTCTGGTATAATTATGCTTTGCAAAAATTCCATTGAATTAAAAAAGGAAAACAATACTGGATGAGTTTAATGGAATGTCACCAAAACAATATAGTAGCTAGAGAGCCATAACAACACAAGTCACTCCACATTCAAGGTGTACCTTGGATTTCTTTTGATTGTTAGATTTGTCTGATTCTAAAAATTTTGAATTGCTTGCAAATCTAGCATTTGCATATGCTGGTCCTCTGAGAGAGATATCAGGAGATGAATGTCACATACTTGAAGAGCAGGTAAAGGAGGAGAGAGGGGGAGTTCTTCTGTGCCTGTAAGTCTATGGTAGAGTTAATTCTTAAGTCATGGAATATAGCACTAGCATATTTGAAGCATGACTGCCTGAAAATGAGAACATAAATACAGGCTACTTTCATGCTATTCACATGGGAATGAACCTTAGACATTATTATTTTTTATTGTAATAAAATATCTACACATATAAAAAGAGGTTTGATGGAATTGTCCTACAATGGGGAGACAACACCCTCAACTGTATACCTCATGGTAGCATATTAGTTGTAAGAATCTCTTTTAGATTTTTTGGCCAATGAGTCACAAAAAATTCCATACATTACAGGCTCCCCTCTAAACTTAATGGGAAGACAATATCACTGAAGATACATGTTTGAAGCACAGAACATGAAGATACTTGAATGTGAGCAGAAATCTAGATCTCCCTTAACCTGCAGTTACAGGCAGTTTAGAACCACCCAATAAGGATACTGGGAATCAAAACTGGGTATTCTGAAAGAGCAGTAAGTACTCTTAATGGCTGAGCCACCTCTCTAGCTCTTAGTACTTTTTAGTTACATATTTCTAAATGGAAACAATACACATTTTCTTCCTAATAGGTGTCACATGAGCATGAAGCATTATGGATATAATTGATCTACAATTTCTGTACTTGAAGTTTGATCTGTCTCATCAATATCAGTCATAGTTAATTAAAAGAATCCAAACCAAGCAATAAACAGGGAGGCTTCTCTGAGTACGTAATTCAACAATGTATGAAATGAGACTCGGTATGTTCAGTGTAGAACTGCAAGAGACATCAGCTGATATGACTCTTCTCTCTCTTATTTTAAAGTACAGAAGATGAGAGCAAAGCCAAGACTACGTGTCTCTTACTCTCATTGTCAGAGAAACATTTATAGTCAGTCTTGACTAGTTCCTACTGGTGTCATAGTAAAGGCAAACTCCCTGAGGTCATCAACATAGTTGGCTATTTTGACAGGTAGGGAAATACTTCTCCATGTCACAGTCTTGTATTAGTCTCAGAAACAGTAATAAACAATAGAAGCTTGAGACTTGATAAAATAATGTTGTAGGTGGACATACATGCTTGCTATTTGGTCCATCTGAGTACTTGGGGAAGCCTTTATTCTTTTTAGAACATCAGCTTGGTCATCTTATGGGACAGTTACTGTGGTGTTTGGAAAAATGGTATCCTTAATATACTCACTACATGATGTTTACTGTATACAAAAGAAGTCCACTATGCCACTAGGCATTAAGCAGAGGAAAGGTAGGAATCACAATAAACTTCCATATAGAAGGGGATTTTGTCTCCCAAAGAGTCAGAATACATCAGTAGGTCATTTATTTTGTAAACTCCATTGTTGACCAGCCTAATGAGAGAAACAGTAAACTGTCCTTCGCCTGGTCACTTCCACTAAAGTTTTCCCAATTATCTGAAACATTTTGTTTTAGACTTCTCTTATCTCTTTCTTCAAGCAGCTCTGACATTCCCGAGCCTAACAATATCTAATAGAAACAGAAAGTAAATTGTGTATGTAATTTTATGTAATAACCATACTGTAAAAATGGGAAAAGAGAGCTGGGCATGTAGTTCAGTATACACAAGACATTGGTACACACACACACACACACACACACACACACAATCAAGTGAAATGTATTTTAATCATATAGTTTTTTAATATATGCTTTTCAATAAACACAAACCATAATGAGTTTAACCTATAACCAGTGTGAAATGATTAGTAAACACCTATTTTCCTTTTGTCATACCAAGTCTTTCAAGTACCCATGTACTTATCCATGTTTACTCAATCACATCTCAGTAGAAAACAGATACATTTTAGATGATTGATAGCCATTTATCAACTGTAGCTAATAGACCCCAAACTCAAAGTAGTCCAGAGCCTAGGGACATTACCAAAACCTCCTGATTAGCACTAGCTCTTCCAGTGAGGGCTGAACAATCATGTCCTAGCACCTTAAGGATAGGGACCCTGGTAGCAAGCATATAAGACAGCAACACCACATGCTGAAGGAAGAAGAAGCCTGGGAAGGAGTATTTAGAAAAGTAACACTTCTGGGATGGCCACACTTCTCTAGGCTGCTAATGTAAATGGAGGAAAGTGAACCATGAACAGATATAATACATATTAAGTCACCATTCTCACTATCATTCCATTCTAATATATAGACACAGGGCAGACAAGATGTCTCAGCGAGTACACAAGCCTGTTGACCTGAGTTCAATCCCTGGAAGCCACATAAAGTTAGAAGGAAAGAACCAACTCCAGGAAGTTGATCCCTGACCTCCACATGTACCTTCTGATATACATGTCCCCACTATCAACCATATTTGGACGATAGTAGTAAAATACATTTAAAATCAAATAAAACAAAAACACTTATTTTGCCATTTTGTTGAAGGTTGCATTTCTCAGTTGGGAAGACATAAGCACAGTTATTTCTCATACTATGCCTGTGTCTTGGGGGTCTCACAGGTTGTGACGCAGTGAGCTCCATGGCAATGTTTGTTCATCAAAAAACACTGCTTATTATTGTACATTAATATTCAGATAATTTGTGGCTAGAATTTGTAAATGTTTTAGACCTAGAGACATAGTTTCCACTTCAGCCTTCTTTGCCAGTATAGACAGTACTGAAAATGTAAACTAGGGCACCTCCAGACATGTCCTCACTCTGTGCCAAAGGGAAACTCATGTGGCCTTTGTTGATCTTTAAGACAATTCCTAATTCAGAAAAATATGAGTGGCATGTCACTACAAGCCCATTCTGCTTCTCTGAGCAAATGCATGGCATTTGTACCCCATGGTGTCCTAGCAGCATCTCTTACTTTCTTTTCCTCCTACACTACCAAAATGTGGTACTTTTCACACCACTAAGCTGGCAGTTCCATCACTCAAGACAGAAGTTACACAGGACTTTGACCCTATATGAACCTGCAAAAGAAAGACACTCAAGACATCAAATTAACCTCATTGAAATCAATTCTCAGACACAAAAAACATGAATCCTCAGGCATTTCTTAATGTGTGTGTGTGTGTGTGTGTGTGTGTGTGTGTGTGTGTGTGTGTGTGTATACGTGTGAGCAAACATGTGCACTTGAGTGCAGGTCCCTGTGGAGGACATAGAGGGTATTGGGTACCTTGAATATGGAGATATAGGTGGTTGTGAGTTACCCAGTGTAGGTGTTGGGAACTGAACTCAGGTCTTCTATAAGAACAACTAGTGTTCTTAACCACTCAGCAATCTCTCTAGCCCCAAACCCACAGACTTTAAATAAAGGTTTAAATGTCTTTGATTCATTCACTAGAAGAAGATTTCATATTCTTGCCTAATGTATTATCTACAAAGCAATTTCTCTGTGTAGGGTGGAGGTGAAAGTGGGGAGTGTATTTGCCTGAAGGCATCAATGGGTGCCAAATTCTAAGCAACAACTCTCACCACCATGCTAGATGAGCTAACTTTGAAGCAAAAGACAAAACAAAATTGTGATGTCTGGATCATCCATTTTCTGATATATTCCAACTCAAATTAGCCTTTCCTGACCACTTAAAAGGAGAGGTTCTACCTCTGAAATAACAGGTACTTCCTTATATTTTTCAAGTTGTTGTGCTTAATAATTACCTGGGTCCTTTTGACAGTGCAGGCCATTAAGTCTGGCATGGAACAGAGATTCTGTTTTTCTGGGAAGCTCCCCAAAGCTGCACATGCATAGGTCTATAGCATCCCCAGTAGCAAAGCCACAGGTCTATTAGTACTTAAGACAGACTAGAAGGAGGAACATACTCATGCTTTAAATTGTGGAGCATTTTCTTTTCACATATTCTTATTACTATAAATTTAAACAAATGCATGTGGATCCATAGCTAAATGCTTATTCCTGATCAATTATTTTTGTTCCAGGCCTGGAAAATGATGACAGTGTCAAAATAATACTTTAGTTATTTAGTCAAGGGATTCTTAATGGCTTTGTATGTCACCAATATTATCAAGTGTGAACTTGTATGCATCTACCACTCATCTCTGCAGTGGAATTAGAACTAAGCCTCTAATCTTGGCCTTCTTTTCAATGTCTGATCATGAAGAAACTGTATATTCAGAGCAAAAATCAGTCCTACTTTCTTCTGGCTATATGTTTTGAAACACAAGAGTCACACTTTGCACCTTGATGTCCTTAACTTTTAATTATGACCTACCTCTAACAAAGACCAAAGGACCCTGTACACTGTGCTGTGTTCCTTCCACACCTCAGACTAGGCAAAGACCACACCCAAATGCCAATTTCCTGCACAAAAAGATCCTTTGTTAAACAAGATAGACAGGGTGACTGAATCTCAGTGGGCAGAAACAGCAGCAGTTGGCTCTGCAGGAGTGGATTTTTGTTTTTGTTTTGTTTTTTTTTTTGCCTTGATTTATTTATTTTGGTTTTGTTTGTTTTTTGTTTGCTTGTTTTTGAGACATGGGTTCCCTGTGTAATAGTTCTGGCTGTCCAGACCAAGCTGACCCTGAACTTACAGATAGTGCTGAGATTAAAGGTATGGGCCATCACACATACTTGACCAAGAGCAGTTTTTAATGAGAAAAAAAGGGGAATGGAAGTCTGTGCTATGGGGAGCTTGTAAGTCCATCTTGGACACATTGGTTGGTTTAGCCAAATAAGGAATTTTGACAACTGGACCTTGGTAATCAGCCTAAGGAATGAGAAAGTAGTCAAATAAGGGATTCTAGCCTTTTATCAAGTAGGGGGAGTGGGGGTTACAGGGCGGAGGCAAGGCCCACAGATGCCATTTTGGTGCCTGTTAGAGTCATTCAAAGGCTGAGCGGCCTTAACCTGCAAAGTCTGAGTATGGAATGCTCCAAACTATAAAACCCGTTGAGTACAACCTGACACAGGTAGAAATCTCAGCTTGTGCATATGGATGGTATCTTAGCTCAGTCTCTGTTGCTGTAATAAAACATTCTAACCAAAAGCAACTTGAGTGGGAAAGGGTTTACTTGGCTTACAGGTTACAGTCCATTATCAGGGGAAGTCACAGTAGGAACTGAAGGCAAAATCCTGGAGGCAAGAACTGAAGTGGAGGCCGTGGTGGTGCTGCTGACTGGCTTGCTCCTAGGCTCTCATTCAGCTTCCTGCTTTCCACATCCAAGACCACCTACCCAGTGGTGGTATTGCCCATATTGGGCTGAGTCCTCCACGTATATCATCCATCAAGACAATGCCCCACAGACATGCCCATAAACCAATCTGATGGAAACAATCAATTTCTTCTTCTCAGGTGTCTCTAGTTTGTTTCAAGTTGACAAAAACTAAACCATAAAAGTATTTATGAGAGTTATGTCTGTTCTGTGATTGTCAAGGTATGCTAATTTGGCTTCATGAATAAAATTATTCTAAAATAATACATAAAATTACAAGAAGGCATGTGTATAAAGTGCATTGGAAGCATACATGAATTATGTTCAGATTTGGACCCCATCCCTAAAAATTTCATTGTGCATATGCAAATATTCAGAACTCCATTAAAAAATGGGAAATCTAAGCCAGTTTTCCTCTTAAAATTTTAATTAAGGCACAGTCAACTTTTACCACAAGTTTATGTCTGGCCCTTATTCTACATTCTCTCCATTAAATGATGTGTGCTTGCCTGGCACCTTTGAATAGTGATTTCCTGATTTCTTTTTATAATATAAAATTGTAGGTATGGCTTTTGATGCTAAGTTCCTGTTCCCCAATTGCTTCTTGATCTGTCAGTAAAGAAAGCCATGGGCCAGTTGCTGGGTGAAATGTATAGGCGGGACTTCCAGGTCCCTGGAGGAAAAAGGAAGACACAAGGAAGGAAAGAAAAAGTTTCGCCAGATTTGGAGGGAGAAGAAGCCAGCAGCCATGTAAGGTCCACTGCTAATGGTGGGTAGTCATGAATGTTTGGCAGGGGCTAGATGGAAGTAGCCACTGACATTTACAACAGGTAGGAGGTACAAAGCTAAGAGTATTGATAAGGGCATGACTTTCCAGGAGAGATAGTAGCACCTAACGATTGTGCCAGGAAGACAAGTTCAAAATGAACAACTATGTGTGTGTGTGTGTGTGTGTGTGTGTGTGTGTGTGTGTGTGTGTGTGTGTGTTATCTGAGGATTCAAGGGAAGCTGAGTGGGGGCTGGTAGTGTGGCCACTGCCTGGAGCAAACACAAAACAAAATCTCAAGTCAAAAACCTTCTGACAGTGCAGCCCACTGGCACACTCAATATGGAGTCCATTTCATCAGCCTGATCACTTTTACAACTCAAACTTTGCTTCTTTTTACAATAGGACAGACACATCTAACAGGAACTTGGGAAGGCTGATAAAGCACTACATAGTGTTTTGTTTGTTTGGTTGGTTGGTTGGTTGGTTTGGTTTGGTTTGGTTTTTTGGTTTTTTGTTTTTTGTTTTTTCTAAGACAGGGTTTTCTGTATAGCCCTGGCTGCCCTGGAACTCAGTCTGTAGACCAGAAATCCTCCTGCCTCTGCCTCCCAAGTGCTGGGATTAAAAGTGTGTGCCACCACTGTCCCTCATGACATAGTTTAATAATGCCATCATTGTCGATTCACTACTCCTGTTCCTAAGATTTGAAAGCCCACCTACTAGATGTGGAATAAAATTCTCTGGTTTTGTTTACTTTTCTCTTTGATAAATTTCTTTTTCCTCTAGATAATAGAAGTGGATCTATGGATAGCTCTCATGTGCAAACCAGAGAATGTCTGGGTATGCTTATCTGATAACAAAATCAGGCTCCTGCCTCCCTATTCAAGTGATTTCAACCTTAAGGTAGGAAATTAACATTACTTTCACTAACTTTTGCTGTTTGCTTTTCAAAATAGGAACACATGTAATGTGTACACTTTCATTAGCCAGTGCCAGGCTACTGTCTTAAGTCTTGAAGAAATGTTGAGCCAGACCATCATTTTATCAGAAAAAAAAAAAAAAGCCCCATAGGTTACTTGTGACTGCCACTTTTAATAGCAGTATCTCCCTTAGAAATATAAAGCCTCAGGAGACAAACTTCTCATTTGTGCTACAGTAGCTGCTCCAATGATGATAAATTGTTTGGGGGAAGCCTTTTTGAGTTGACCTACATTTTCTAAATGATGGTTATTAATTTTACTTTTGTAAAACAGGAAATTAATTAAGGAGTTGAAAGTCTATTAAGACAAAAGAAGCCTTTCCAAGTTCTTTCCCCTGCTTCCCTGAAGATCCACTCTTCCATATCACTGTCACAACAATACAATCCCATGCCAGGAACTAATGGCTGGCATTATGGTAGACTGTCTTGGGACCTTTATACTCCAACTGCCCCCTTGGCTTTGATTGTTTACTCTCTGCTAAGTGAGAGTTAGGAGATCTAAAAAGAATTGAACCCCAAACCGAGATCTTTATTCATGACTATTGTCGAACAGGCAAAGGAAAGAGGGGAGTCAACTTGTGCTTTCAACGTAAATGAGATCTCTTAGATTGGCAGCTCAGATAGGTGTCGTCCCATGTACATAGAGTACACTTGATAGGAAGTCAAAGCAAAGTCATCTAAAGTCTTTTACAGGACATATTCTCTGCCTATCCCACTTTTCTACATGTGGGTAACTTTGTCTGAATCATCCTCACACACTGTACACATTGCCCACTGATGTGCTTGTACAAAGGAATCCCATGTCAGAGAAAGTCAGCGTGTGTAAGTTGGACAAAAGGAGCAGAATCAGTTCAAACAGCTTGCTTATGAATTACAAAGACTGGAACATACTTTGACATAATAGTTCAGAATTCTTGAAATAGGTGCTTAAAATTTTTTACAACTTTTAAAATCTCAAATGTTGGCATGGAATTAGAACTTACTCTATTCAGGAATCCAGGTAGTTCCTACACAAGGAAAGTTGACACATGCATATTTTGTAACAGTGTGCAATCTGTCCCCAAATGGGCCTGAGTATGACATCTCACGGAGAGCGTGAATTCAGTTTCCAGAACATTGTCGGTGACAGTATAACCCAATTTTAATTGTAAAGTAAATCTAGCTTTGGCAATGGTCTTCTTACTATCCAGGCAGAGAACTCATTTAAAGCCACAGAAGCACTGTTCTTATTTGTTAATGACAGAGCTCCAGCTGGCCACACTATGTGTAGATGGCAATTTTGAATTCCCAAGTCTGTATGATACACATTTTGGAATTGGTGAATACTGAACTTTTAGCACCCATTTCCAAGACCTTAGTATGTGCTTTCATGAGAACAGTTTAATTTGAATGGAACTAAAATTTGAGAATGACATAATGTGAGGTACATTACAGTTTATAGTTCTTTCCTCATGTGCAAGTTATGCCAATTTATAGAAGTTCTGACACCATTACTATCAAATCTGAAAAGGCTACTGTAAATCTCTTGTGACTTACAGAAACAAAAGAGACAAAGGCCCTGAAGGAACTAGTATGGACTTCCTCATATAATCACTCTGGGAATCAGACACATAAAAGAATTGACAGCATAAACAGAATCATAATTTTAGACTTGGAAAGAACATTAGGTAATAGTTTTGATCATGGGTATCCTTTAAACCAGAACTTAAGAATATGACAGATGAACTAAAAGATCTAAGCTTTGAGGCATTGTGGAAACTGCTATATCTTATGCACAGAGTGGCACATATCCTAGCAAGCACAGGTGGATCTCCAGCTACTGCCTGGCTAAGCCATCTCATCTGAAACCAAGTCTAGTTCAAAAGGATAAACACATCTCTAAATATTCTCATCAGTTGCAAGCTAACTATAACTTTATCCATCTACTTGGAAAGTATACAAATCTAACAGTGTCAGTTTAAATCACCAATTTCATCTACCTTAACCTCACTTTAGAGTCCTTTGACATCATCATTTTCTCTATGTATACTGTGTATATAGAATTATGCTTTATGACAACAAGGCTACAAACTTTGAAAAGGAGATTGAGATCCCAAAAGACCTTATTCCACATTAAAGTATATTATCAGTCAAATACCAATAAGATTTAAACAATAACACTGATCCCAAAGCTTCCCCAAGCTCACTGATCTATCAGCAAGAATAGACCAGTAATCTGGGCTTGTAGATGCATTTTTTTTCCTTTAGAGAGTGACTATAAAAGTAAAATTACTCCTTCTTCCCTAGCATTTGCAAACTAAAAGGGAGGTAGGCTTGTTTATTCTATCCTTTCTAGAAAACTCTACACCTTTTCCAATATGCTGTACCATTAAACAAAAACAGCAAAACAACCAAGCAGCAAACACAGCCTGGGCTTTACCAACAGTCCATGATCAGCTCAGTGAGATGTGTTTTCTTTATGTAAACCACTAGAAGAACTTCATCTACCCTTTGATGGTCTCTTCTCCAATGGACCATATGATAAAGTATCAGACACCTTCTAGGAGATGGAATGAGGTGAGGTTTTAGGATGGTCAGAATTATGAAGGATCCTGACCAAACATTTCAAGAACACTCAAGAATTGTTGGACATGGTTTTCCTTGAGATCTATGTACTCATCAGAACTGCAAACTCAGAGCCGATAAGAACTTTCTTTTCTCGTGCCTGGCTCTATACACTACCTCTCACTTCACACTGTAGAACAACCAATCCTATCCTAAGGCCTGAGCCTTTCCTTTGTGGTTCTAGAGAGTATGCTACATGACTTTCTAAAACAAGAAAAAGAAATGGGGAGTCTGATTAGCAAGTGAGTATATGAAGGCAAGTCACTGCACAGTTAAATGGTAATTTGTGCTACTTAGACTTATCTACTTCCTTATTTAAGTTGTAAAATATAAAATGTTTAACAGCAAATATGTTGAAAATTTTGTCAATGTGAATTTTTAAAGATTTATTTTACATGATGACTGTTTGGCTTATATGCATATCTGGACATTGTATGCATGTCTACTGCCAGTGGAGGTCTGAATAGGGCATCAGGTCCCCTGAGACTGCAGTTACAGAGAGTTGTGAGCTTTCGAGTAGATTCTGGGAATTCAAAAGAGGTGTACTCTTTTAAGCAACTGATCAAAAACCTCCTAATTACTCCTTAAATAATTCATAGATAATGTTCAAAACCAAGGGCATAAACAGTCCTGTATTCAATTTGCCGTGTTAAGCTAGAACGAGATGCTCTCGAGGCCTAGTATGCATAAGATGTTCTTTCTCATGAAGCAAATAAGTCAGGTTTGGAATTTTCCTTCAGTTATCGAAAGGATACCACACAGATATACCTATCGATGGTAAATTATTCCAATTCACATAGAATTCAAGTAAACGCACAGGGAGCTCTCTGTGTGTGGATTTATACCAATCAGCCAGCTTGGAGATTACTCAGGGCCATTGCAGGGATTTGCGATGCTCCAGGAAAGAGAGTGGGTCTATAAACCAACAGATAGCTTTAAACTGGCACAAGTGCTGGATTGAAGGAAAAAGGCTTTCTGCTTCCTTTACCCATGAAAATCTTGGTTTGGAGCTGAATATAATGATGGAAATGGTCACAAAACTCAAGCCTTGAGGAAAAATTGTCCAGCACACCCCTCCTCATGCAGCACACCCCTTCACTGGCAGGACATGTGTCTCAACCTTGGCTCTAAGTAGCATAATTTTTAACTGTTGAAGCATCTCAATAACAGAAATTGGTGTTTTTTTTAATTACTTAATTCCTTTGAAAATCTCTTTTTATGACTCCCATCCTTTTGTCTTTCTGACTGTTCTTGTTAATTTTATTGGAATAGATCCAAAAGTGCTCCACCACTGAAGACACATGCTCAGTCTTTCCTCCGCATTTGGCAGACTGTCTCCACATGCATCTCTTTCCACGATAATTCTTCACCTCTCATCAGAGTACTCTCAGATTTTCTTACTTCTGTCCTACCTCTATCATCACGCTCAGCCTTGCCGGCCATATTTTAGTTTGCTTCACCCCCTCAACTGGGAATATTAAAGTCTACAATCTACACCAAACCACGTGACCTACAGAGGATAATATTTAGAAGTCACTGTTTCAACTTCCATATCTGTAAAGTGGATGTACTACCTCCAACATTAGTTGAGGATCAAATAAAAAATAGAACAAGCTTTTTAGAGATTTTAGTGTACTAGCAAAATTGTTCCTAACAAATCAAGAAATACAAATATCTACAATATCCTACAATATCCTACCATTTCCTAGGAGGAAAGTTCTTTAAAACAACAACAACAGCAAACACTCAAATGAACTTTGGTCCACAATGTTCTTTTGTACTTTGAATAGATAGAGCTATACAGTATGTTTCTTTGAGAAATAACCTATCAATATATGGGGTTTCTTTATATTTCAATAATACCCAAAATCAAGCCCAGTGAGGTTCATATATTTTATGAATGGAAGAGACATTTTTGAATCAGAGGAAATAATGACATCTCTTCTGAAACTTTTAACTGTGAAAAATTGCTTGGAATAAAACAATGTTGTAACACATTTGCAAGCCCCTGTTCTTTATAATCCTTTAAAGATTCCTCCTTGACTTCAGAATAAAATCTCGATCCTTTTCATTATCTAGTACAAAAACTTATTCAATCTTTTCTCTAACTACTCTCCTGAACCCTGCATTTGGGAGCACACAGTGTGTCCTGATCATTTCTTTTGATCATTATTTATGCTTTGTGGTACTCAAGGCTATAAAGTGAATCATAATGTTTTCTCATCATTTAAACTTTTATAAAGACATCTTCTGCCTCACATCAACCATCAAGGTTGTTTGAATTTCTGGTTTCCATTGAAGGACTTAAACTTATTTTTGATGTATTTTGTGTATATTCTGTCTTCCTCATGAGAAAGCAGATACCTTGATATATTTTATTCACTTTAGGAAAGTTAGTATCTAGAACAGTATGTTTCACATTGTAGATATTCAATATAGGGTGATTAAATAAAATAATGTGTATGAACAAAGAAGAAACACAAATATACAAAAATGGTTATTCAATTAATCAGCAAATGGCACCCTACATCTTATCTCTAGGAACATTATTTGGAATTGTTATTTGCACATTCACATACATTGTACCACCTAATCATAAGACCTAACATAGGATCGTGCTTCAAAGCCAGGACTTGATGAAACAACCCAGGGATGTAACCAGAGTAGTGCAGGACTTAGACTGTGAACACATGCCTCTTATCTGATGTGTGCCTTTATCTGATGTATGAAAAGATCCCTCCACCCATCTAAACTGCAACTCTTTTTCTACCTTCCAACCTTAGAGCAGAAAACCATCATTTTCACACACTGTTGTCATTATCATCCAATTGGACACAGGGAGTTAGCCAATTAATCCAGAAAGAACATCAACTTGAGAGTAAGACAACATGGTTCTGAATGCTAGATATAATGTGAGTAATCACAGTGACCCTGGAAAATATATAATGTTTCTAAGCCAGTTCTCTTATACAAAGAGATACTGACTAGTCCTTCCCAGTTTACTGTAAATTTAGGAGATTGAATGGTGAGAACTTAACATTTCCCAATGATATTACCATCACTGTTTTAACCCAGACTTAGGAATGGCACAGAATAACTTCCTTTGCAGACCACATTATTAAAGGCAGAGTTAACAGATGTGCCATTCATGATTCCCACTGGTGGATCTGCATTCTTAGTCATTCTGAAACTATATAAAGAGAATAATAAAAAACATGTTCTCATTCATTTGCAGGCACAGTTCCTTAAAGCAATGGTTTAAGGAACCACTCTTTCCACGTGGTAGCAAAAGCTCACTTCATTATTTTGTATGGCTCCTTCCCAGCACCACCTCCTATGACTTTAAAAGCTTCCATTAATTTCCCATTAGTAAACTTTAATTAAAATGAACATGTATCATTGTTTTTAGCAGTTGTATTCATAATACATGCATAATACATGCAAATCTTGTTCACAATGTTTCAGAACAAATAAGCTTATTTCAGAACAAACAAGCACATGGATGTTATTTTAAAAGATTTTAGCTATAGAAAGATTTTAGACTCTGATCCTTCCCTAAAATAACTACAATTTCATGACAATGCAATGAAAGATTAACAACCCTGATAAAAATGTATCTTATTCAAGATAGCAGCACTGTAAAACATGAATAATGACTTCTGAGCTTTAAAACACTCAGTACCCTGGTGTTAGTGCAGTCTTTGGATAGAATGCTTTGAAAAGGAGAGCTGGAATGGGCCAAGGAATATTGGGACATGGAACAGAACAAGGAACATGGGAATAGAATGTTGTAGAGAGGCATGTACCTTTCAGAATAAGTAGTAAAAAGGGGCTCACCTAAGATTATTGTGTTGGATCTGGTGTAATATTTTAGACCACCATATATCTTTAAATGTATGTGGTCTCCTTTCTATGTTCAACCCTGCTGTTTCACTCTTTGCCCCTCATGGGTCCTCCATTAGACCCACTGACCCAGTGGCTACTGTTTCACTGTGATACTTTTCTCCTCATGATTTCCTACTTCTCACTTTCTCAGCATTATTTCCTGAATAGATGAAGCATTATTTTCAATTGGGAAACTGTTTAGATTCAGAATCGAATACACGTTATAATTAAAATGACTTCTTCAGTTCACTGAGTTTAACACCACATGCGTTTCAGAAAATGTCAATCTGTAGGAGGCACTCACAGGTGTTTAGTGACAATAACTAATAAGCACTTATATTGCTGATTTACAGATAATTAAAAGGAAGCGATTTCAGAATCTTTTATAAAGATTTCACAAATTACCAAATAGGATGGTAAGTTTTCAGTACCACACTGCTAGATTAAAACTGCTAACCCTGTACATTGGAGCCACTAAATAACTTCAGTACTTAAATAACCCTTCCAGTTCTTCCTCATAATTAAAGAAGAATACCCAACCTGGACCTTCCAACACTTGTCTGTAGGAAACTGAGACGCCACAGTTAACTGATGTTTTAGAAAGTCTCCCTGAGTCTGAAATATAGATGTTTTCCCATCAATTTGTTTGACAGTACACCATGCATCACTTTACCAGAAAGCGTGTTCTCTAAATACTTCTAAGGCAAGAGGTCTAAGGCCATGCTCTCCCTGCTCTACAAATATTGGTTCCAGGAAGAGCAATGGATTACTACACTTCCTCTCCTCAGATGAGGACACTGCTGTTCGCCAGAAGGAAAAAGAAGTGTGTGACTCTATGCTACAAATGCTCTGAGCTGTTTCTTCATGGGATACTTCATCATGCCAAACAAACAAACAAACAAAACACCCTACAGGTCAAAATACAGAGTACTGGCCAGTATCATCCCAATTGGTAGGAAGTTTCCACACATTACACTACATATTTATTAAGCTGCCTTAAAACCAAGGAGCCTTTAGGGTAACAGCCTCTATACTTTTCTATACTCATATATTTTTATATGTTAAACACTGTGTTCCACAGCTTCTAAACACAAAGCTGTCAAAAGAACAGATTTCTGAGCATATTGTCCCACCACATTCCTACACCTGTGTAGTAATGCCTGAGTGATGGCTTCACCCTGCCCAACAAGTTTCGTTTTGTACTTTAATGTATAAGCAAAGTGACAACTATGTAAAGAGACTTGGTGAATCAAGTGATAAGCAGCAAATCAGCCAATGAAAATGAACAATTAAAGTTTGCCCAAAGTGTTTGCTACCCCTTTTCTAAAGGTTCTCAGTTACATGTGAAAGTAGACATAGGGATACTACAAGGTAATCAGAAGTGCACTATGTATGAGCCAGGGTCTCCTCAGAAGTGCACTATGTATGGGCCAGGGTCTCCTCAGAAGTGCACTATGTATGGGC
>NW_022196896.1:33355010-33361448 GCF_008632895.1 Mastomys coucha
GGGTCTCCTCAGAAGTGCACTATGTATGGGCCAGGGTCTCCTCAGAAGTGCACTATGTATGAGCCAGGATCTCCTCAGAAGTGCACTATGTATGAGTCAGGGTCTCCTCAGAAGTGCACTATGTATGAGTCAGGGTCTCCTCAGAAGTGCACTATATATGAGTCAGGGTCTCCTAAAGTCTGATCACTTGTGCACACACACACACACCATAAGTGATATATGTTGATTCATTGTGTGTGTGTGTGTGTGTGTGTGTGTGAAATGTTTAACAGTATTTTGAGCTCAGTACTTCTCTAGCTGTTATCATTCAAATGTGGGCACCTTTGAGCAGTAACAATTCCTATTTAGTCAGAATTGTAATCCTACCCACCCGCAACACAAAGGAAACCATCCAAAGTCCAACACACCTCGAATTCTATATAATGAAAATGACTTTTTAGAAAGTGTAAGAGGACTCCTCTACTACTGAAATAATAAGTCTACAATCTGGGGAGAACTTGTAGCATATACAGAAAAGCTAGTGAGTCTATGAGAAGATGGGAAGCATGACAGACCACAAACACGTTCCTGTCCTTCCTTGGTTTCTTTTTCCTTACCTAACATGAGTTAGGCAGGGAGCAGTTTAGAAAAGAAAATAACCACAAGAGTGACTTGTCCTACTAGTCATTAGGAAAGATTTTATGCAAAAGTAGAACAGTGGACATGGTGGCCAGGCATGTAGAAATAGCAGTAGTCTCCCTCAACCCCCACCCTGATACAGTACCTCCAGATTTGCCCGAGCTGCAAGATGTGGATGAGTGACTGCAGGAGCCAGATGCAGAAGGAGCAGGACGCAGACCTGTGTTTGCCGCTGGTCCGGGTGGCCCCGTTGCTGTTGCTGCCGCTGTTGGTGGCGGCGATGTTGCTCTTGCTGGCGTTGGATGCTTGCCTCTGCGGCGTGGAAGGACGAGCCTCCCCTTCCCCGGCTGCAGACCCACTGCTGACCAGGGTCTTGCATTCGGCTCCCGGCTGCTGGGAGCTAGAGGCAGTGGTCGTGGCGCTGTCCTCGGTGCTGAAATCGTGCACAAACCAGCGGAAGCTGAACACTTGAACAGAGAGCGAGCCCAGCACCACGAAGAAGAGGGTGAGCCCAAACCACCAGCGCTGCCCGCGCAGGTAGTAGTCCACGGCGAGCCAGATGTCCGTTCCCACATCCGCGAAGTACACGGCCACGGCGGCCAGGATCCAGAGGCAGTCCCACAGCGAGTAGCGCCGCTGCTCCCTACCCAGTCGCAGGCACAGCGCCGCCGAGCCCGCCCCGCCGCCCGGGCCGCCGCCGCTGGAGCCGCCCGAGCCCGCCGAGCCGCCGCTCCCCGCGCAGCAGCAGCAGCAGCGCGAGCAGCCGCCGCCGTCCGGGCAGCAGCCGCCTCCTGCCGCCTCCGTGTCCTCGGCTCCGGACCCCGACGGCAAGCCTGGAGCCAGCCCTTGCACTGATCCTGAATTGTCCGAGTTCTGTAGCGGGGTGAACGCCACGTCGCTGCTCTTCTTCATCTTCAGCCTCCCGTCTGACTTAGCGGCCATGATGCCTCGGCAGCGGAGGAGAGCCCTCCTTTATCTGACACCTGTCCCTGCTGTCTCCTCCTCCCGCCACCTCCTCGCCTCGCCCCGGCTTCCTTCCGCGGCCGCGCCGCTCTCCTGCTCCTACTCCAGCGCCCGCTCGCCCGCCGCCGCCCGCGGGGCTGGGCGCTGGGCCCGGCTAGCCGCACGCTCGGGACCCGCAGGAGCGCCGCCTGGCTGCCTGCGCCGAGCCCAGCTGCTCGCGCCGGCCCGCGCGCGCCCCTGACAGCCGCCCGCGCTCCGCGCCGGCCCGGCCCCGCGGCTGCAGCACGAGCCGCCGCCGCCGCCAGCAGCAGGAGCAGCAGCGGCCGCCGCGGCGCTCCTCGGACCTGCACATTCCTCTCCTCCCCTCGCGCGCGCTCCCTCCTCCCGCAGCCTCTCCTCCACCAGCTGACTCCGAGGGAGAGGATGACCTCATCCCTTCCCTTCCAGCTGCCGCCGCTCCCACCCCGGCTGGGGAGGGGCGAGAAGGAAGGCCCGGAGGAGGGGCCGGGATCGAGGGGAGCGGAGGGTGGGGGTGCCGGGCTGGCCAGTGCTGGACGCGGAGGCAAGCAGCACGGCAGTCAGAGGCCCGGGCTCGTGGGATTTCAGAGAGTGTTGGGTGGATTTCCTCGAATCTGCGGGGGATGGGGTGGGCAGAGCGAGCCGCGTGTTAGAGTCTGTGTGTTGGGCCACCGCCGAGGGCAGGGGGCTGTGGACACGAGCGGGCGTGGCAGCAGCGAGGGCTGGGGAAGAGCGGGTTTCTTTGTATTGTACCCGGCGCTAGGGCTTCTGGCTGGGTGTGGTATGGTGCAAGGTGTGTTGCTGGCGAGGATGAACATGCTTTAACTAGGAAGCTAGGGCCCCTGTAGTGGCAACGGTAGTGGGCGTGTCGTGCTTTGGAGATCCTGGGTGGCACAGGACCTGCAGGGCTGGAACACCTAAAGCAAAGCTGGCTGCAGAAGGCGGGCCCTCGGGATAAGGAGAGAGCAGCACCAGGGATGGATGCTGTATTGCCAAACTCCAGCCTAGAGATACGCGAGGGCCCTGGGGCTCTACCCATCTCAGGAGGTGGGTGCGTGTTCCCCCCTCCCCCTGCGAGTTTAATGAGCCTGAGGCACCTGCACTAGGCAGCACCGTCCGTGGCGGGGGCCACTCCTAACCGCAGGTGGAAAACGCTGCACCTCTGGTGGCAGCCTAGAGAGCGGCAGCGGTGGGAGTAGGGACATGGCTAGTAACAGGGGAAAGAGCACTAGCCCAGCCCTTGGCCCTGCGCGGGGAGTGGCAGATCGCAAAGCTAATGCCATCTCTCTTATTCCAAAACTGCAATTACCTTCCCTTAAACCTATAAACGTACAACACTCACTGTGGGGTCTCACAGCTGCAGAAATGACTTGAATTTAATCTATCCTCGAAGAAAATGTAAGAATAAAATATGTTGCAGTTTTTAAAAAAAAAGTCTTTAAAGCCCAACAAAATATGGGATAGCCTTCGCTTTTTTTTTTTTAAGTTAAGAAAACCTTGCTTTAGTTTGCCTCACTTAGCTTTTCAAATGTAAGGGACAAAGAGGGCGATCCTTAAATTGCAATGTGACACACACACTTTGAGTTCAGAGTAAGGAGGGCCACTAGTGATACTGCAGGGAACAGTTCCAGTCAGCCTCTTACTGGATCTGGAGATACAGGTTAACATTCCCCATCCCCCTTGCCCCTCCCCAGGGCAGTGCCAGGTGAGTTTGCATTCCTGTATAGCTACCTTCTCTGCATGTAAAAACCATCACTGACACACCACCTCCTGCTACAACACTGCTGTTTTAGCACAGACCTGACCAAAGTGAGATTCTTCTCACCCAGTGGATGCACGAACAGTTATCCTCAAAGACTAGTTAGTGCTCAGGGCTGCTGCTACTTGGTCTTTGCCTGACACCTTGGTATGTGGCCATGGGCCCATAAGTTATTATATGCATGTGCTAAACCAATTTTTAGAGTAAAAGATGGGTGGCAAAGATGAGAGACAACCCAAACCACTCAGGGTCAAGCATCTTAGAATCCATCTTCAATGCTGGGCCATTTTGAATAGGAAGTTCCCTTTGGAAAATACCCTAATTCTTTTTCTCCAGAATTCAAATCCATCTCCAGTGTACTGTGCCTGATGGTGCTTTGTGCCAAACCCACTAGGGAGATCTCTTAGGTAACTAGGTCCTCAGAGATAGAGTGTATTCTAGGTCAGATGCAATGTCTTAAATTGTACCAGATTCAGAAAGCCCTGTAGAGTAGCTGAGTTGTTTGGTATCAGCAGATTGACATTTCTTGTAAAACTGAGAGGATCGAATCCTCTGCCCCCAACACAGCACTTGCAAAGGCTATTTGCTCAATAAGTATTAGTGAAGTGAATGGATGAATTTCTACAGAGAGCATTCCATGACACAAAGAATGCTACAATTTGTGCTGACAAATGTTCCCATGGAAACATAGAAATTATGAGAATTTTCTGGTAGGTTCTGAGAAGAGATAACTAGTAATAGTTTACTTATTAGTATATTTATTCAAAACTACTTAGAGTCTCTCTAAAGTTATATTGGTACATCTCTGAAAAGTAATGGCTACACAAAGCTGGAAGAAGTTGTATAGAGAGGTCAGAACAAGCCTGTATATATTTATATACAGGCTTGCTAATTACTGGCCTCATGATCCTGCCAAATTATTTAATAAACAAGATTAATATGAGGAGTAGGTAAGATCATCTATATTGCTGGGCTTTGTGTGCAATATTGTTGTCAAGAGTCTCCAATCCCATTGATCTAGTAACAAAATCTCAGAATTAGTTATTAATTCCACTTACTTCACCATAATCACTGCACCTGTCCAAAAAAAAAAAAAAAAAAAAAAAAAAAAAAAAGGCAGACAATGGGTAAGAGGTCAAAGTTCAGATTCAGAGGTTTTTTGGTCACTATACTTAAACCTCTCTGCCTTTAATGCTCACTCTGTCTAAATTAGAGATTCTGATCTCTGAAATTCAGGAATGTCAGAACCACATTTTCCAAAATGCAAAGAAATGGTCCCATGTCATATCCAGCACATTATTTCTGCTATCTCCCCCCCTCCATTTATTCCACCCTTCATTACTTCAGGCCTAATTAACTCTTTGTGAAGCTATGTAACTTCTAAAATTAGACCTTCAAAAAAAGTGATCACACCACTTACCTCAGAATCAACTTTTCAACACAGATTCCTGATCTACCAAAAATGTGATCTCATTGTAAGTGACCTCATCCTAGAGATTAATTCATATTGATATAACCTAAAGTTATCATTACTCTGTAGCTTTATAATCTCAGCTTTAGGCATGTTGTTTTGATTAGCCCCATTCTATGGTCAGGTCATTCCAAAAACTACATTTGAATTTAGACTTTTCCTCGGTTTGCTTGCTTTAACCTTTCTAATTACCATGTTTACTCATACTTAACACTGCTCAAATGCATCTTAGTCTCTGAAGTTCATCATGATTGAAAAAACATCCCACCTCACCCCTCACACACTGGTTAAAGCTTGCTTGCCACTTCCTTCTAGTCTGAGCCTGAGCAGTTGGCATTTGTGCACAGCTACTGGCTGAGGCATGGCTATGCTTAATTACATCTTTTTTAGACCCTTAACTGTCAACCCAAAGTGGAACCTGAGGCTATTCGGCAAGCTCACCCCATCTTCTTAGTCTTCAGATTCTACCTACTGAAATTATTTGTTTGTTGGTTGGTTGGTTTTTCTCTTAAACTCTAGGCATATTCTTTCCTTGCCCTCATTTCACTGAGAAAAAAAAATTGAAACACCATCAGAACACATTTCACCATTTTATGTCACCTGCCGGCATCTGTACCTACTTCTTCTGATCCCTATTTTCTTTCTAGCCATCTTTGCAGTTTTTGAAGGCTTTTTACAGAAAAGTATTCCTGGACTTCCTTTCTTTTATTCTTTATCTCCCATCCTTTCTTGCACACACTCAGAAAGCAGTAGCTATTCCCCAGGCATTGCCTTACAAAGTCATGGGTGGTCTGTGTCCAGTTCCTGAATCCCCTAATGAGACTTGGTGTATTTGACATAGGATACCATAATTTTCATAATGAATTTCCTTCTAATCTATCTACCTACTCTTTTCTCCCCTCTGATTCTTTCTTTTTCCTAATTCTATTGCTCTGCTAATTCTCCTTCATTTCCACTACTTTAAATAGAGCAGTCCTTGTTCTTTTCTTCATATATTCTTATTTTCTTGACACTTTGATGGTATCTCTGTGGAAATACACCAATATGCTGGTGACTCCTGTACATCTGTGAGTTTTATGTGCTGTGTAGTTGTACTTTTTGGCTACTTTTTTGGGTTCTTATATCTACCACCCTTCTCCACTCCAATCCCTTCCAACCCACACCTCCCTAACACTTGGTTAGAGGGGAAGGGTATGATAGATCCCTTTAGACTATTTCCTACTGATTAGAGGTGTTGGATTCTTTGAGGCAAGTCCAATCTTTGTCATCAAGATATTTCCAACCAACAACCAACATTACAGCAAAAGCATTCAGCAAGGAGGAAAAGCAGCAGCACGGACCAGTCGCAGCAGGGGGAGCAAAAGCCTCAGTAACCTCTCAGGTTTATGACATTTTAATACCCTCTCAAGAGTCCCCAAAATTCCAAATGTAATCTATCTTCATCAGACAAAATCATGCCCCTGACATACCATGTGATAAATCATAGTCATCTGCTGTGGAAAATCTGAAACAACTCTATGTCCTATACCTGGGACTAAAATAAAAACATATCCGCATACTATAACTGTGTTTTTGTTTTTTTTTTGTTTTTTTTTTTTTTGATATTTTC
>NW_022196896.1:33361840-33364660 GCF_008632895.1 Mastomys coucha
CATGTGCAGTCCTTGGTTGGTGGTTTAGACCCTGGGAGCTCTGAGGGTACTACTTAGTTCATATTGTTTATAACTGTGTTTTTAAAGAGACCAAACTTCTCACTACATAGTGTTCCCTTTGCATTCTCACTTAGATGATCAATAGATGCTTCAAGGTTAAAATTGTCCAGAATTGCTCTCTTACTCCTGCTTCTCCATCTTGCCTCTTGCTTCCTTGCTCCCACTCTCTCCCCATTACCTTCTCCCTCTCTCCACGTGGTCATGGCCAGCCCCTACTTCTCTACTCTCTCCTTCTCTTTGCCTTTCTCTGCCTCTGCTACCTTCTTAACTCCCCTCCCCATGCCCTAAATAAACTCTATTCTATACTAAATAAAAAAAAAATTTTCCAGAATTGAACCCTGATCTATTCCTTTGTTTTCATTTCAGCTGACCTTTATTCTCAAGATTAAAACCAAACAAAACAACAAATGAGTCATTCTCAACTGTATTTTTTTAAAGACACTCAAATATAACTACCAGAAACACTTCTGATGTTACCTTCTAAATATATTTTGTTGGCCTTTTCTCTTGCCTTCCTTGGTCATACTCTGACTTTACTTATGTAATTGCTCACCTGGATTCCTACTTTCTTACCCTCTTACCATTTTCTTCTTTGCCTTTCCACCATCAGTACAACAGGTGGTAAAAGACCTCTTCAAAATAGGATGGACTAAAGAGCTGGGGCATGAAGAAAGAAGCAGTGGGACTCTGCAGGGTATGTTCAACATACTTGCATGAAAATATCTTTATGTAACAGAACTTCATGCACCCCGAATATATGCAATAACATTTTAAGCACCTTGAGGAGTATAGGAGGCGTTAAGATAGCAGGATAGGCGTTAGATGTAAGCAGCGGGATCTTTGGAAGCAGTTGGAAGACTGTGGAGAGATACTGAGACTTGGAGAAAACTAGAAAATATGGTGACAGAATAGATGGTCAGAAGATTATACCAAAACTGAGTACATTGAGTATAGTGGGGGCACAGAATGGATAGATAACAGAAGAAAGAGGGAGGGGCATCATGAGAAAAAAAATGAAAAAGATGCTGAAGGGTTTGGAGTGATTCATGCCAGGGTTGTAGAGGGCACTGGTTCTTATGACAAGGAAGCACTGTGATTTCTCAAGTGCTCACTGGAGGTAAAGGTAGGAGCTATAACAGTAATCTTGAGAAGGTTACCCAGTGAGATGTTTGAGGGAACAAGTCCCTAAATTTTCTTTTAGCTTGGAATTCAGAAGCATTGTCATACCATACAGTCAGCATCTACTTGGTGGCTCAGTGTGTGCTCCCCCAGTGGAATATTACAGAAGTTCATTGAAAACCATATTATGGAATTTGAATAGAGTAGAGCTTATATCCCCTTTCAGACTGGTGACTTGAGATTCAGTAAGGGGGGTACTTGGAGACAGAACAAGCACACAGATATATTCATATATATTCATAGTCTGAGACACAGAATCACAGTCAGAGTGAAGGTAAGCATACAGGTGGCCTCACCTCCACCAACTACAACATGATACCCACTCTTCTTTGTTGACCTTATGGAAATCCCTAGGGAAGGGGGATTGGCATGTAGTTGGAAGGATGTCACCAAGCACAGCTCCAGAAATCGACTGAGCTAAACTTTTCATAGAAAATACATCCCTAGAGAATTTTGGTCCTCTGATACTTTTTAATAGTGAGCAGAGAAAATAAATCCATTTGAACCAGGTCCAACACAAGCCAGGTCACTTGTACATTGCTACTAAGGTTATAGTCTACCAGGACCTCACAGTTTCTCTGAGATCAATGTAAATGGGGGACTCTCTTTTCCAGCAGGGCTTCCATTTCTCTACCTGAACTTATCTGGAGAGCCTGACCCCCAATTACTTACCTGATGAATGTCACATAGTCGATGGCAAACCATCAAGTTCAACTTCTTTCCTGATAAGAACTTGCCCAGCAAGTACCTGGGATTCCTTGAATGCTCTCCATGAAACTGAGGCATTCCTCGTACTTTAATCTCTATCCAATGATCTTACACTGACCCTGAAAACTTCTTCTCACTCTCCAAGAATCATATATAGCCCCTGGTCACCCCAAATAACATGTATGTGCATAAGTTATTTCACTGAAGGTTATCTAAGAGAGCTGTTTCATTGAGTATTATATAAAAGAGCTGTTAGAGAAATGGCTGAAGGAGCTGAAGGGGTTTGCAACCCCATAGGAATAACAACAATATCAACCAACCAGAGACCCCCCAGAGCTCCCAGAGACTAAACCACCAATCAAGGAGTACACATAGAGGGACCTCCAGTTGCATATGTAGCAGAGAATGGCCTTGTAGAGCATCAATGGGAGGAGAGGCCCTTGGTCCTGTGAAGGCTCAATGTAGGGGAATACCAAGACAGAGAAGCCAGAATGGGTGGGTGGGTGGGTGGGGGAACATCCTCAAAGAAGCATGGGGTGAGTGATGGGATAGGAGATTTCTGGGGGATTGGTGTAAACTGGGAAAGGAGATAACATTTAAAATGTAAATGAAGAAAATATACAATAAGAAAAAAGAAAAGAAAAAAATTTTTAAAAGAACTGTGTTAGGTCTTTAGACAGCTTTTGTATTTTCTGACCAAGTCGGAAAAGCTGCTAGATAAACATCCTAAAACAGCTGTGCTAACTCTCTAGGTAGCTCAGCTCTTACAGACCAAAGCCTAGTCTTCAATTGGCATGTCAATTCAATCATTTGTCCAGGTTCTCTTTTGATTATTCCGTGAATCAGCATTTTGTGACCTAAGCCCTTTGATTT